>NC_056736.1:412415535-412455535 GCF_019279795.1 Protopterus annectens | reverse complement strand
TGTTTTGTCCATTGGAGAAAAGACCTTCAACAAGTAATCGTGAATCCCTGAAATAGATGGTGTGGTATAGGTGGTGGCAATGCAAACAGATGCAAATAGGTGGCTTAGTAACACAGCTTTCAAATATCTTATTTCACTTTTATAGAGTTTCTTTCTTCAACTTGCAGTGTGAAGATATGGAAAAAAACATGAGTGAGAAGAAAGTGTTCGAATCTGCAGAGTCAGCTGCCAATACCACCGTGGCAGTATTTGGGCTAAACAGACAGACCACGGAACAAAGCCTATATCAGTTCTTTTCACGTTATGGACATTTGAAAAATGTCCACCTTGTCCACCGAGGAAAAGGTAAAAAATCAGCTGGTTTTGGTTTTGTCTACTTTAAGCACCTACAAAACGCAGTCACTGCAGTAGACAAATCGAATGGTGCAGAATTAGATGGCTGTAAGCTGCGTGTCAGTTTTGCTGATAAAGAGAGAGTGCAGAGCCTTCATCAAAATAAGGATATGGAGAGACAAACTTGGTAAGTGTTATTATTCATATTTGTGTTTTAATCATGTATTGTTGTGTGAGGAGCAGTCTACAGATGTACAAACTTATCTAGTACTGACTTTTGAGTTTCTTAATTTTAAAGGAACATCACTACATTTTCTAGGTATATGTCTGCACCTCAATAGCCAAGAAAAATTAAGAATTAGTTAGACCCTGTGAAAAGTTAATATGTAGTCTTACTATTGTTTTGCAGAAATCCCCATACCAAGTCCCTGCACTGAACAACTTTTAAACTTCAGCTCCATGATTATGCATAATTATGACCAAACATGTATAATTTTTAATGTTTGGTGAAATAGAAAAGGATGATGCTCCTATCAGCATGATCCTAGAATGTCTGAACAACATCAGAATATATCCTCAGTGAGCACTGTTAGAAGAATCTCATTTATTTATTTATTGAATTTGTTAACTTATAAAATCTCATTGGGCATAAAACCCGTTTTCAGCAGGGGTCCAGGCAGAAAACTTTTAGAAAACAATAAAGAATATAATAATACTGACATAATATCAGTACAATTAGTTTAAGTAACTTAGAATAATTACTATGTGCTAACATATCTCAAACTGAATGATACTTATGGTTATAGGGTCCATCTCTAGCAAGATCCAAAGATGGAAGCTAAGATACAAAGATGAACATGTGACATTTTAGATCCTTACTCTGCTTCTATGTCATAGCAAGAACAACTTCTCATCACCCATTTTTTACTTATGATTTATGTATGATATACAAACCTGTTTTTTTCTGAAAAGAATGCCTGCTGTGCCATAAGTCACTGACCCCTGAACCACCCAGATAAGGCCAACCAGTATTTTATGGAATAAATGATCTGAAGTAGCTGACTTCATTTGGTCTTCAACCTGTGGGTTATGGATCCATATCGGATCTGACACAGCCACATATCCAGCATTTGATCTGAGCTCCAAGCTCCTGCCCTTACCCATAACGCCCCATGTCTCCTTCCTCCCTTCAGATCTTGTTTGCAGCTAGAATAGCAAGCATCATGGTCTGACACAAGGCATTCTATAGCTATGTCAAGAATCTAAATGGCAATGCTCAGATCTGCTCTGAGCTACAACAGAATGGCATTAAATATATTGATCCCAAGGATACTGCTAATATCCTGGCAGATCGATTCAGTGCAAACTTCATCCCCCTCTCACCCCCTAAAGGGCCTATCTCAATACTGAAAGATTGCCAGATTCTGGTAATAACGGCCACGCAGGTAAAAAACGCACTCTCCAAAGTTAAGAATACAGCATCCATGGGACCAGATGACATCCCAGGCTGTGTACTACATGAACTACAAAATGAACTGGCACCTCACCTAAGCGTCATCTTTAATCATAGCCTCACCTCAGGCTTCGTGCCCACTGAGTGGCACACACCTACAGTTATCCCACTCCACAAGGGGGGATCCACCTTGGAGCCTGGGAACTACTGCCCCATCAGTCTGACAAGCCTGATTGGCAAGGCCATGGAACGTATTATCATGGAACCTATAAACAAAGACATTGGCAACCTTCAAACACTGGACCCCACACAGTTTGGGTTAGTGAAGGGCCGATCTTGTCTCCTGAACCTGATTGACTTCTTTGAATCAGTCTCCAGAGCCGTGGACAAGGGTAAGGTGGTCCACACAGCCTATCTGGACCTCATCAAGGCCTTCAACACCATCCCCCACTCTGGAATCCTAGATAAACTTACTAAGCTGGGCATTGATCCCTACGTCAGTCAATGGGTTGCCAACTGGCTTACTGACAGAACCCACACTGTAAAAGTAGCCGACTTCAAATCCAGCTCCAGACAAGTGCCAAGTGGAGTACCTCAGGGTTCAGTCCTGGGATCGCACTTGTTTGGCATCTACTTCTCTGAAGTACAGGCCAACACTAAGGGACTCTGGCTAACAAAGTTCGCAGATGATTGCAAACTGGGAGCCATTATTGAATCCCCAAATGATGTAGATATTCTATAAAAGGGCCTTACAGAAATAGATGCTTGGTGCCAGAGCCATGGGCTCAAGCTCAATGCCAAGAAATGTATAGTTATCCCCTTTGGGAAAAAACATGTACCCGTGAATTACCACATAGGTGGCAGTACACTAAACACTGAAAGTGTGATAAGAGACTTAGGGACACAGGTGGACAGTGGTCTCACCTTCGATAACCACATTGCCACAACAGTCAGGAAATCCTTCTGTGCGGCACACCTCATCACTAAGGGTTTTCATCCGGAAAAAAGGAAATCATTGTCTCACTGTACTCATCCCTCATTAGACCCATTATAGAATACAATGCCCCGTTTGGTATATACCTCTCAAGACATCTGTATCAACCGGAAAGGCTGCAGGAATATCTCACTAAAAGAATCACAAGCCTAAAGCAGATGCCCTATGCTGACCATCCAAAAAAACTCCACCTATATTCTGTTGCATATCGTCTACTCCGAGGCAATCTCTGCTTAACATACAAGGCCATGTCAAACCCAGAGATGTTGGACATGCTATACTTAAAGAAATCCCAATCCCTCAGAGACACATGCTCCAGGGATCTAAACCTTGTCATCACAATGAACAAAACATGCTGGAGGGATAGGTTCCTGACCCAGAAACTCCCCAGACTCTGGAATAGACTGTCCATACATGTCAAGCAGAGCACCTCTTTGGCCCACTTCAGAAGGAACCTTGATGATTGCATGGGAGATAGGAAATTCACCCCGGTCATCACGTCAGTCGCCCTGCTAGACAGGGGTCCAAGGAAGTAAATACTGTAGGAAAAATAGCCAGGGAATTGTTATGGCTAGGCTTGTATAGGCCCTAGGGCTGATAGCCTAGTACCAACCTATGAACCTATGAGTTCTAGGCTAGTTGTTGGGCATTGTGAGTGAATTTTTGGAGACTTTGCTATCTTTCTTAACTTCTTTTCTCACTTTTCTATCTTTCTACCTCCCCGCACAGTCGTCAGTTATATAAAAAAAAAGTTTCTCTCTTTCCTTTTCTTTCTTACATGAGTGAGTTATGTGTTTGTTTGGGCCTGTTTAGGGCATGGCTTAAGCCCCTAAATCAGGTTTCAGAAAGTGCACAGAGTGTGTCCATAAGCTCTCCCCAGCCGATGGCCACACTCTGTGCATGGTGTGCCTGGGGTCGGCTCACCCGCAAACTTCCTGTCCTATCTGTGCTGGGTTTAATCCCAGAGCACTGAAGGACAGGAGGGATAAACTTATCCTGAAGGGACTACTTCCTTCCCCGGGGACTGTAGCCCCTATGCCCCCCTTGTCAGGAGCAGCAGCTGGAACTTTTTCCTCTTCCCTGGCCTCAAAGACTCAAACTCCCACCAAGAGGTCTGGGGAAGGGAGAAGTCTAGAAAAGACAGACTGAGGAAGTGGTCCCCTGAAAGTTAGGCCAGAAACCCGGCCTGGATTACCCCAGCTCCATTCCCCTATGCTCACCCCGGAGCTGCAGGAATCCTGGATCCGGTCACCTGTCAAGGCTTCCCCTCACCAGCATTCCAGACAGGTGTCTGTGGCCTTGTCTTTCCACTCCACCCAGAGCTTCAGTGAAGCAGAGATGAATAAGATGATGTGAAGGTTCCATACCCAAATTCAGATGGGGGTCTTGCCTGCCCGTTTCTCCCTCTGGAGGGGGGAGCTCATGCCGATCACTTCTTCTGTGATCCAACCTGCAGTTTTGGAGCCCCTGGATCTGAGGACTCTCGGGGTCAAGGTGTTGGCACAGATGGTACCTTGTACTTTGACACCGGCCATTGCCTTGAGCATTTTGGATCCAACTGGGTCGGATACGAGCTCTCAGAGCCATAGTCTCAGGGTCAGATTCGAGGGGTTGCTGTTGACCTTCGGTGTGTTGGAGTGCAGTATTCCCTTCGGCATCTTGGCTCCTGGAGTCTTGGCTCAGACTCCTCTGTCAGGTCAGAGGGGAATGGCTCCCAATAGTATGCCACAGGATGTCCATTCTCCTTCAGCCTTTGATGTGCTGGAGAGGGTTCTGTCAGTGCCATCGAGACCCTTGACCACCTCATCCTCGGACTCCACCCTGACCCCCTCTACTTTGGGTATGGTGCCGACCATCTTATCCTCTCAGGGACAGCCTGTGCCCATTTTACCTCAGGAATCTCCCATGAGGGAGCAGCAGGACTTTGAAGAGTCCTCCCCAGAGAGGAGGTTCCTCGCAATTGGACATGTAAAAGAAGGCACTTCGATTCTCCACTTGAGTCTTTCACCAAAGACACTGATTTGGAGGAAGGGAAGGTTCCCCCGATCACACTCTGAGGATGTGTCTTTTGGAGACATCATGTAACTCCTTTGCAAGCAGGGATGGTCTGCACAAAAACTGACCTCGGACAAGTCAGTGATCCTTGAGGCATTTGGCACAAGCTCATTTACTTCCTTGGTGTACCCTCCCATGGATCATTTAGTGGACATAATATCATTTCAGGAGTGGAAGGAACTGGTCACTGTGGAGCCTATCCCTAAGTGCCCTGATAAAGTCCTTAGCCCCCCCCCCCCCTTCAGACAGGACTTGTTGGAATAAGGGGTCCCCGGTGGATGCTATGGTTGTGGCAGCCCTCATGAAGAAAGAGCTCACTCAGGAGAGCTCTATGGTCCATCCTCCTGACCTAGAGTCAAGGATGATAGACCATTTAGAGAAGTGGGTGTACGCTTCAGCGACTTTTTCCATAAGAGTGCTGAATTATATGACACACGTAATTTGGCTGCAGCGAGACTTAGTTGAGGAAATCGCTGAGTCAACCCCGGAGTCCATGTTGGCGGAAGGCAAGAAGATGTTCACAACTCGGATAGCCACTCTCAAGGCAGTAGCTAATATGTCCATGCATCTTCTCTCCCATGCCACAGAGGGAGCCATCAGGGTGGCCGGTACTGGTGTTGCTGTGAGACCTCAAGCCTGGCTCCAGCTTTGTTAATTCTCAGAACCCTTTAAAGCGTTGTTTGCAAATTCCCCATATGACAGTTCTTCCCTGTTTGGAAGTCAGTTCGAAAGACCTTGGTCCAGAGTGAGAAGGAAGGGAAGACACTGTCTGCCACTGGGATCTGCTTCTCCTCCCCTCAAAGATCCTTTTATAGGAATCAGTGAAGAATGAAGAGGATGTGGTTCCAGAAGTCTCAGGCATTTTCCTGGGACACTCAGGACTCATCTTCCCCCAGAGGCAGAAGGAGTTATGATAGATGCCATCCTAGAGGCAAAGGGGGTCCAGAAACCTCGGGTCTCGAGAACCATTCTCAGACAGACCCACGCAGCAGCCCTGAAGGGCTGCCTGACTGCTCATCTCTGGAGGCAGTTGGGGGTTGACTGTTGCTACATCCAGTGGCATGGGAGTCTGTAACAACAGATTGTTGCATGTTGCAAATTATATCCAGAGGTTATTCCATCCCATTCATCGAATCACCTCCCAGATGTTCCACCTGCGCAAAGGGAGAAAACAGCTCTGGAGATAGACAAGCTGCTAAGAAAATGAGTCACCCAACCCATCCCACTAGGCTAATCTGGATCAGGCATTTATTCCAGGTTATTTTTACTGCCAAAGAAAATGGGGGACCTAAGACCCATTCTGGATCTATCCACCTTGAACCTGTCAGTAGCCAAGGTGAAATTCCGGATAGTCACTCTTCAATCCATCCTGCCCTACCTACAGGCGAACAACTGGATGTGCTTGATCAACCTCCATGACACGTACTATCATATCAAGATGGACAGACACTCTCTGAGGTTTCTCTGCTTCCAGCTGGGAGCCAATCATTATCAGTTCAGAGCCCTTCCCTTTGGTCTTACCACAGCCCCCAGGATGTTCACCAAAGTGATGGCAGTAGTAGTGGCTCACCTGTGGCTTCAGAGTATTCATGTCTTCCCTTACCCGGACAATTGGCCCTACACTGCTCCTTCCAAGCATCTACTTTGCCAAGCCAGGGGTTATTTCCTCTTATTAGCAAAAGACTGGGCATCACCATCAATCTAAACAAATCGTCTCGTTTGGACACTATCCAAATCAAAGTTTTCCTCGCCCCAGACAAGGTACACAGTCTGAAGTTGCACATTTTGCACGTCCTTCAAGCCCAAATTCTGACAGCAGGAAACAGTACTGAGGGCATTAGGGTCTATGGTGGCCACGATCAACCTATTACCCTTAGTGCAACTTCACATGTGAATTCTTTAGTGAACTGTTGTAGTTCAGTGGTCTCTATTAGCTCTACCATTGTTTCATCTGGTACGAATCTCCCATGTATGCAGGGACTCTCTTCAGTGGTGGATTCATTCCCTGGACCTAGTCAGGGGACGTCCCTTTCTTCAGTCCTTTCCCAAAACCACTGTGACCATGCATTCCCAGCTAGGGTGGGGGGGCATTGCTCGGCAGGACAGTTCAAGGCATGATTGGAGAAACTCCCTGGTCAGCTTCAGTAAGAAGCTGAGATCCCTCATAAAATCCTCCAAAGCTAGTTATGAAAACAAAATCGCCACTGACTCTAAAGACAACCACAAAGCATTCTATAACTATGTCAAGAATCTCAATGGCAACACTCACATCATTTCTGAGTTACAGCACAATGGCACTAAATATACAGAACCAACGGATATTGCCAACATCCTGGCAGATAGGTTCAGTGCTAACTTTACCCCTCTGTCATCCCCTAAAGGGCCCATCTCTATACCAGAAGAATGCAAAGTTCCTGTAATCATGGCTGCACAGGTAAAACACACACTATCCAAAGCCAAGAACACAGCATCCATGGGACCTGACGACATCCAAGGCTGTGTTCTACATGAACTACAGAACGAACTGGCACCCCACCTAAGTACCATGTTCAATCATAGCCTCACCTCAGGCTATGTGCCCACTGAATGGCGCACAGCGACAGTTATCCCAGTCCACAAAGGTGGAGCTACCACAGACACTGGAAACTACTGCCCCATTAGCCTAACGAGCCTGGTCTGCAAGGCTATGGAGCATATCATCATGGAACTTATAAACAATGACATTGGTAATCTCCAAACTCAGGACCCCACCCAGTTCGGGTTTGTAAAAGGCAGATCATGTCTCCTAAACCTGACAGACTTCTTTGAAGCAGTCACCAAAGCCGTAGATGAGGGTAAGGTGGTTCATACAGCCTATCTAGATCTCGCCAAGGCTTTTGACACCATCCCCCACTCTGGAATTATAGATCAACTCACTAAACTAGGTATAAATCCCTATGTCACAAGATGGGTTGCCAACTGGCTCACTGACTCCAAATCCAGCTTCAGACCAGTGACAAGTGGAGTACCACAGGGTTCAGTCCTGGGTCCTCTCCTGTTTGGTGTCTACTTCTCTGAAGTACAGGCAAACACAGAAGGTCTTTGGCTAACGAAGTATGCAGATGACTGCAAACTAGGAGCCATAAACAAAACTCCAAAAGATGTGGACATCCTACAAAAGGGCCTTGCTGAGAAAGATGCCTGGTGTCAAAGCCATGGCCTCAAGCTCAATGCCAGAAAGTGCATTGTCATCCCTTTTGGTAAAAACTCAGTACCCATGAACTACCACATAGGTGGTAGTCTACTTAACATTGAAAGTGTGATAAGAGACCTTGGGACACAGGTGGACAGTAGTCTCTCCTTTGATAATCACATCACCACAGTAGTCAGGAAATCCTTCTATGTGGCACACCTCATTACAAAAGGTTTCTCATCCAGGAAAAAAGAGGTCATTGTTCCCCTCTACTTGTCACTCATTAGACCCATTATAGAGTACAATGCCCCTTTTGGTATGTACCTCACAAGACATCTACAACAACTGGAAAGGCCACAGAAATACCTCACAAAGAGGATTACCAGCCTCAAAGAGATGCCCTATGAAGACCGTCTCAAAAAACTGCAGCTTTACTCCGTTGCATATCGCCTACTCAGAGGTGATCTCTGCCTAACACACAAAGCTATGTCAAACCCAGAGCTTTTAGACATGCTCCACTTAAAGAAATCCCAATCCCTATGAGCTACACGCTCTAGGGACCTAAACCTCATCACCACAATAAACAGAACATGCTGGAGGGATAGATTCCTGTCCTAGAGACTTCCCATACTCTGGAACAAACTACCTATCTATATCAAACAAAACTCCTCATTAACACTGTTCAAGAAAAATCTTGATGATTGGATGGGAGATAGGAAATTCACCCCGGGGATCACTTCTGTGGCTCTGCTCGACAGTGGCACAGGAAAATAATTTTCTTGGGTGGCGAAAGCCAGGGTACCTTTGGCTAGGCTTATATAGGCCCTAGGGCCAATAGCCTAGTACCTACCTATGAACCTATGAACCTATGTGGTCCCCAGTCGAGACCAATTTGCATATCAGTGTCCTGGAGATGAGGGTGTTTTTTCTTGCATTGCAGGCCCTTCATGCCCATCTTCCTCTAGGGATGATTGTGATTCAGACAGACAGCATGTTGGTGGTCTGGTACAGCAACAAACAAGGAGGAACCAGATCTTACCCCCTTTGTCACAAAGCCACGAGAGTGTGGGAATGGGTGATCTCCACCAGCCGTTTTCTGGTGACAATGCACATCCTGGAATGGTCCAACACTCTAGCAGACATGCTCAGCAGATCTATCCTGATGCCTTATGAGGTCTCTGAATTCTTCAGTGGTGGAGCAGATCATTCTAAAGTGGGGTCATCCTTGCTGCTATCTATTTGCATCTCCTTCCAACGTGAAATGCAGCAAATTCTTTGCTCTGAACCCCCCTCTGGGGGAAGCCCCAGAGATGCACTGATTCATGCTTGGCCTCCCGGTCTTCTTTATGCTTATCCTCCGCTGCCCCTCATCTCGAAGTTTCTTCCAAAAGCTTGAAGGATGGGGAGCACTGTGATCCTAATCATCCCATTCTGGCTTTGCCAAGTCTGGTTTCCTTCTCTATGGTCTCACCTAGTAGTTCCACCATGGACGTTGGATCTTATTTCTCATCCCCCAGGGATTCCTCACCCAGACCTGGACAGTCTCAAATTCACTGCTTGGCTGCTCTAGTTCCCCTAATTATTAGGACTCCTGGTTTATCATCTCCTATTAAAAACATTTTTGTGGCGGCTCACAAGTCATCCACCAGAAGGGTATACTGTAGCAAGTGGAAACGGTTTTCTGTATTTGCTTCACAATGGGCATTGGATCCTTTCACTGCTCCTGTGCATGCAGTATTAGAGTTCTTGGTGGGGATTTTTCAGCAAGGTGCCAGTTCTTCCACTATCAAAGTTCAACTGGCCGCAATTTTAATTTTCATGTGGGGGAAAACATATCTTCATTAGCCTCTTCTAAACTTTGCAAGACCTACCTGAAAGGTGCCTTTCTTCTAAGACCTCCGTTACAGGATCCTATGCCACTGTGGGACCTTACATTAGTGTTTCAGGCTTTAGTCTCCCCTCCTTTCGAACCTGAAGCTTCAGTAGATTTGCAGTATCTATCTTAGAAGACTGCCTTTTTGGTTGCCATTACTTCTGCCAGGAGAGTGTCAGAACTTCAAGCACTATCCATCAAAGTTCCTTACATGATTTTTCATAAGGATAGGGTGTCTTTGCACACTAACCCATCCTTTCTTCCCAAAGTAGTGTCAGAAGCCAATATTAATCAGACTATCAATCTTCCAGTCTTTTTTCCTAATTTTCAGAATAGGGGTGAATATAAATTACATCTACTGGATGTGCACAGGCAATTACGATTTTACTTGTAGAGGACAAAAACTTTTCATAAGTCTGATCAGTTGTTCATTTCTTACTCAAATCCATTCTTAGGGAAACCAATTTCTAAGGTGACGATTGCTTGTTGGATTTCCCAATGTATTACTCAAATGTACTCTGTCCAGGGAATTTCCCATCCAGGTCAGGTAAAAGCACATTCTACCAGATCTATGGCTACTTCAGCACCTTTTTGGTCCAAGGTGTCGCTGGAAGATATCTGTTCTGCAGCTACTTGGGCGGCACAGTGGTGCAGTGGTTAACATTGTCACCTCACAGCAAGAGGTTCTCCAGTTCGATTCTCGGCTGGGGTGCCTTCTGTGTGGAGTTTGCATGTTCTCCCTGTGTTCGCGTGGGTTTCCTCCGGGTACTCCGGTTTCCTCCCACATTCCAAAGACATGCATCTGGAGCATTTCTCCCCGGGCCTCCGCTGAAAACAGGCTCTGTGGAACCTAGTCGGACATTCCCGGTCAACAAATGTTAAATAAAAAAAAATAAATAAATACTTGGTCCTCATCTCATACCTTCATTTCACCTTATAAATTGGACATTGTATCCAGGAACAGGGTATCCTTTGGCTCTGCCATGCTCTGGAATATCCTTCCATGAGAGCCACCCACGCATTAGTAGCTGGGGACTCTGTCCCACAGGTTGAAGACCAAATGAAATTGACTACTTCAGATAAAGAAGTTATGTACTCACCATAACAGTCCATCTGAGTAGTTGTGCTTCATTTGTCTTCAACCATCCCCCCTCATTCTCCCGACCTTGTCACTATTGTCCTGGCCATGTATATGGAAGATGAATATCCCAGGCGTGTCCCTTGTTATGCTTTGGCTCAGGAATTTGGGCTGCCAGTAGTGGTAAGGTCTTGTTGGGTTGGGTGTATGTTATATGTTGAGCAGCAAACTCGATCTGAAGGGAGGAAGGAGACAGGGGGCATTATGGGTAAGGGGAGGAGCTTGGAGCTCAGATCAGATGGATACGTGGCCGTGGCAGATCTGATATGGATCCATAACCCACAGGTTGAAGACAAATGAAGTACAACTACTCAGATGGAACGTTATGGTGAGTACATAACTTCTTTAGTTACCTTATTTGTTAATTAATTAAACCCAGTAAGTTCAAGTCCCTCATTTCAGTAGGATGCTGGCAGCCCTCTGGCAGGTCAAGTGACTTTGAAGGGTCAAGGATTTTCCACCAATGTGAATTATCAAAATGCATTGACTGTTAACCTTTGGGAGTGACAGCAAAGGAAAATGAAGTGTTTTGGGCTACACATTAGTGGAATTTAGTAACCAAGAAACTATAAGCATTTGTCAGCAACTACCTTTAACTACATTAACTAAATATGAAACCTTGAGCCCTCCTTCATATATTCATAAAGTGTAAATAGTGTATAATTTTCCTCCCTCTGCATATCTCTATGACTTTTTGTTAAGGTTAGGTAATGTTAAGCTACTGTTGCAGATATACTTCATTCCATCTACATATTCACTGTATCTCTAAGAATTACTGCTTGCTTTACTTATTTCATTTGGAAGCTCAGTACTGAGGCTGTTTACCTGAAGGCAACACATTTCTTTTTATCTTTGTTTTTTTAGAATTGCACTATTTTGCTGTTTGGGAAAATCTACTACTTCACCCCCTTTCCCACTCACTCACATATCATTTCCTCTAAACATCACTAAGCCACTCACAGTAGTTCTCATACACTACTTCACCCCCTTTCCCACTCACTCACATCTCATTTCCTGTAAACATCACTACGCCACTCACACTAGTTCTCATACACTACTTCACCCCCTTTCCCACTCACTCACAAATCATTTCCTGTAAATATCACTACGCCACTCACACTAGTTCTCATACACTACTTCACCCCCTTTCCCACTCACTCACATATCATTTCCTCTAAACATCACTACGCCACTCGCGCTAGTTCTCATACACTACTTCACCCCCTTTCCCACTCACTCACATATCATTTCCTCTAAACATCACTATGCCACTCACAGTAGTGCTCATATTCCCATTTCTTCTTTTTCCTTTCATTTTCCTCCATCACAAAAACATCCTTAACTACTCTGATAACTCTCACACACATCTTACTCCTTTTATAATAGTGTATCCCCCACCCAGACCAAGACATAGATGCACCTCCAAATGATTAAAAAAAAACTACTACTTAAAAAGTAATGCTGCTCACTGTAGTATGTTTCTTCTGCTCTTACTGATCTTATCCCTCCTAAATCCATCACAAAATGCTACTTCAGCCATATAACTCAGGCTAAACATAAGCTACATCACTCCAGTTCAAACATATCCATTAAAATGTTCCCATAATTCTCTGCCAGTACAGGCATACACTTTGATACTTAATAAATATGTTCTCATACTACATTATAAACTAAACCAATGTAGCACCTCAAAAAAACAGACCCTCTCAGCCAGAAAAACTAAAAATAACAAACTATAAATGGTTACATGTAGTATACAGGCTGACTCCAATACTGCTGTCCTTACTAATCTGCAGAAATATTGAAGCAAACACTGGAACATGTGATACCCGTGCACTGGCCCAGCAATCAGGGAGCCTCAATCTTCACCACTAACACCAGTGAGGGGCGTCCATATAGGAAAAGGATAATAAATGCACACATAGTAAAGTACAGTTTCCCTTTAGAGCTCACAGAGATCACAGTCAGTCTGGGGCTGGTTTCTCCCTTTCTCTCCAGGACCCCAATAAGACTCCCCACTGGCACAGCTATAGGGTCCAGATCTCAGCCTAGTGGGCAAGCTAAAACCTGCAGCATCCTCTCTGTCTGACCAGTGCTTCATGTCCCTGCCCAAGTAGCTGACACACACACACTTTGAGATAAGAGTTTATACAACCACACAGACACTCCTGGGGAAGGCTGGCACAGGTTCTCCAGCTGTGTTTCTTTTCTGCCTAGTCTAAAAGGTAGTACCAGCTGCCACCACCCACTAATATCAGCTACTCAAAGGCCCTTCTGAAAGGGTGCCCGATTATTACTGTACAATATTATTATCCAAATGGTAAGTGTGACTGAACAGTCAAGGCTTATTAGAGTGACTTGGTACAGTATCACTATATACATGCAATGTACTCTAGAGCTTAAATTAACTCTACATAAAACAGCCACAGTTGAAAGGTTTAAAAATATTTAATAATAAATAATAAAAACACAAGGCAATTCTTCTTACTAAACAGTGCTAGTCAAGAGTTCAGAGATCACAGGGAAATGTTTAAAATAATACAGTAGAAAAGTTCTGACACCACAGAAAAACAAACTAGTCTAATCTTCCTATTTCCTAGCTATATCTAAGAGAAACACTAAAGTCTACGATCCTACTTACATATAGAAAACAGGCAGAGTGGTGAGTTGGATGTTCTCAATACCACTGCTCTAATGCTCTCATTCTTTATGTCCTTAAATTGATAACACAGTACCACTGATTAATTTCAGATTACATAATTTCTTTCTGGTTCCCAAGCTAACAGATTCTCAGAGGTTAATAGCCCTTGATCTTGCATCTGGTCAGAAAGCCAGAACAATAAAATAATTTATACATGAAAATTCTGGCAATTAACTCTGGTCTCAAGACAATAGCCAGAATTCCTTCATCCAGACATATCAGCTCCAAACTCTGACATCTAAGAATTGACTTATTAGCTTTGTTACAGCAAAGTGCACTGTTGTTACATTTTTGCAGTTCTGATGAAATCTGGGAGGTGCCTGGATGAAAACACATTTTTTTGGTGTAGCGTTAAGCCTTTTGTGTGAGCCAATAAAGAGTGGAGCTTCTGTCCTCATTTCAGTCCTGTGTTTGTTTACATTTTTGCAGTTCAATATTCAATGAAGTCTTTTCACATTTAAGAGAACAAGTCTGTGGCTTACATTAATATTTACAAATGACAGAATTATCTACAAAATTCTATCTGGCTAGGCTGGCTGCCTTCACCTATCTTCACACATCTTTCCCCTGGAGAACTCAAGCTAGTTTTTCAAGTGACCTTTAAGAAATGTTGCTTGAGAGGATTAGGTCTATCTGTGTATACCTTACCTCAATCCCTGTCTTGAGAGCCCATCTGCATTGGCATTGCTAATCCCACTGCAGTGCTGCCATGACATATCATATGCTTGCAACCCTAGGCTCCATCTTAGCAACTTGGCATTTTGCTGGCTGACCCTGTTTAACCATGTCAGGGCTGTGAGGGGAGCAGCTATGGTACTATAACTGGGGATGAACTTTTTGTAGTACCCTGCTGTCCCTAAGAATGCCCTCACCTGCTGTTTGGTAACATGTGCAGGCCATGCCTGAATGGCTTCTACGTTGGCAGGTTCTGGCCTGATCTTACCATTCCCCACTCTATGTCCCAGGTAGAGGACCTCTGCCATGCCCACCTGACATTTGTTCAGCTTAATGGTCAACCCTGCCCTCTGTAGTCTGCCCAGCACTTCCCTGACATGTTGGAGGTGCTCTTGCCAGGAATGGCTGTAGATGGCAATATCACAGGTTCATAGGTTCATAGGTTCATAGGTTTATACTAGGCTATCTGCCCTAAGGCATTTATAAGCCTAGCCCAAATTATTGTGGCTTACGCCACCCCTTATATGAAAAAATACTGTGCCCATTAGTTTGTTGTGCCTCTGTCCAGCAGTGACCCAGAGATGATTCCCGGGGTAAACCTACGATCTCCCATCCACAGGTCTAGATTTCTCTTGAACAGAGTCAGCGAGGTGCTCTGCCTCACATGGACCGGGATTTTATTCCACAGCATAGGGAGTCTCTGAGTGATAAATCTATCCCTCCAGCACGTCCTATTTATATCCGTGCTAAGGTTTAAGTCGCTTGCTCTAGTGGTTTTGGTGGATTTGGATTTTTGAGGTGGAGCATGTCCATTAATTCCGGGTTGGACATGGCCTTGTATGTCAGGCACATGTCACCTCTGAGCAGACGGTATGCGACTGAATAGAGCTGGAGTTTCTTCAATCTGGCAGCATATGACAGATTTTGGAGTCCCTTTATCCTTTTGGTGAGGAACTTTTGGGGTCTCTCCAATTGCTGCAGATGTCGGGTGAGATACATCCCGAATGGGGCATTGTACTCGATCATTGGTCTGATAAGTGAAGAGTACAGGGAACAATGACCTCACTAGATCTGGATGTGAATCCCTTCATGATCAGGTGGGCAATGTAGAAGGTCTTTCTAACCACTTTAGCAATGTGAGTGTCAAAGAAAGGCCACTGTCAACCTGGGTCCCCAGGTCCCTGATAACCTCTTCTGTGCTTAGTGGATTGCCACCTATATGGTAGCTTGGGGTTACCTTGTTTTTCCCGAAGGGTATGACTATACATTTTTTGGCGTTTAACTTCAGGCCATGGCTCTGGCACCAGCTATCTGTTTCCGTGAGTCCCTTCTGAAGGATATCAGTGTCCGATGCACTTTCCACTATGGCGCCCAGTTTGCAGTCATCTGCAAACTTTGTCAGCCAAAGTCCTCCCATGTTGGCCTGTACTTCTGAGACGTAGATGCCAAACAATACGGGGCCAAGGACCGAGCCCTGTGGGACACCACTTGTGACCAGCTTGGAGTCTGACACAGCGCCAGCAACTCTAACCCTGTGGGTTCTGTCCTTAAGCCAGTTTGCAACCCATCTTGTGACATATGGGTTTACATTTAAGCTGGTAAGTTTTTCTACAATACCCGAGTGGGGGATTGTGTCGAAAACCCTTGCCAGGGCAAGGGAGGCCGTATGGGCTGCCCTTCCCCCATCAATGGGCCTGGTGACTATTTCAAGAAGTCGACCAAGTTCAAAAGGCATGATCTTCCCTTGACAAAGCCAAACTGGGTCGGGTCCAATGTCTGCAAGTCCCCTATATCTTTGTTTATGAGCTCCATTATGATCCTCTCCATAGCTTTGCAGACTAGACTTGTTAAGCTTATGGGGCGTAATTACCAGGGTCCGTGAGGCCACCTTTGTGGAGTGGGACCACAGTTGCCGTCGCCACTCCTTGGGCACGTATCCTGTGGTAAGGCTGAGATTAAACAGCTGCCTTATGTGCGGGTTTAATTCCTCATTTAGCTCGTGTAGCACACAGCCGGGGACACCATCCAGTCCCATTGATGCTGTGTTTTTAGCTTTAGAGAGAGCAGCTTTCACCTGCGCATTTGAGATGTCCGGGAGGCTACACTCGGCTGGGATAGTTATCTCTCCTTTAGGGGAGAGGGGTGAAGTTTGCACTGAACCTGTCTGCCAGTATGTTGGCAATGTCTGTGGGTTCAGTGATTTTGTATCATTTTGGACTAATTCTGAGCATATCTGTGAGTTTCCACCCAGGTTCCTAACATAGCTGAAAAAGGCCTTATGATTGTCCTTTGAATCCATGGCAATTTTTCTCTCAAAATTGGCCTTAGTTGATTTTATGAGTGCTCGTATTTTTTACTAATAATGATCAGGGGTGACTTCCCTTTTATGGATTTTGTTCTATCATGTAATAGCTTTCTCCTCTTATTGTAAAGTTTGTTAATGGCTGGGGTCCACCAGACTGGACGTTTGCCCTTTGTGGAAAGAGTCTTGGTTTTATTTGGGATTGCCTGATCCATGCAGTCCTGGAGGTGTTCATAGAAGGCATTTGTAAGGGCTTCCGCAGCTTGGGTTGTGGTTTCCTCTGACTCAGGGGCCTTGAAGGATACCACACCAGTCTTGAGTAGTGTGAAGTTTGCTTTAGAGAAGTTCTTCACTATGGTCTTTTTGTTTGGGGTGGGGGCGGGATGTGGATTTCCAGTGAGATTAGTTTATGATCAGATCTCACCAATGAGGGATATACTTCCGGTGTGGAGCATTTTGTCCCCATGTTTGTGACAATGAGATCTAGTATATTTTCTCCTCTCGTGGGAACAGTGACTAGCTGTTCCATGGCATTTGAATTTATGAACTCCAGGAACCGTTGGGCTAGAAAGTTAGGGCTTGAGTAATGTTCCCAGTCTATATTCGGTAGTTGAAGTCACCCAATATGATGGTGTTTGGAGATACATTTATACCCTCCAGTGTCTTCAGGAAGGCTGTGTGGGGTTCCTGAGTTTGAGAGGGTGGCCTGTAGCATGCTACAATTTGTAGAGCAGTTTTGCCTATTGTTAGTTGCACCTGGATGGTTTCCGAGCTTCATGCGTTGCCACCAACCTGGAGGTGTGAGTATCCTTTATGAATATGGATACACCCCTCCTTTTGTGGAGTGGTCCGGGTTTTGGGGCGGAACGCATGATATGAGGTAAAACCTAATAGTGCCGGGTGCTCTCAGGAGCCTTGAACCAGGTTTCAGTTACAGCACAGACATCGATGTTCTCCATACTGAGAAGGGCCTCGAGTGTGTGCATTTTGAGATTTAGACTTCTGGCATTGAGCAGCATTACCCTCAATTTCTTCCCATTTTGTTTTCTAGGGTGGTAGGTTTAGAATTTGAGCCTTGCCTAAAAAGGCACTATGGGGGTGGCAAAGCCTTAGCCAATATCCGGAATCCCAGGGTGACAGGTGCAAGCCGTCCCTTGCGAAACAGCGTGGCTTGTCAAGCATGTCATCCCAGGCAGACAGACACTGGATCCCCTTTGAATGACACCAGACATTAAGCCAATTGTTAAAGCTGATCATCTTGTCTCTATATTGTGGCATCATTCTTGGTGAAGGAAGGATACTGCTCAGGGTTAGGGTCATACCTGCCTGGGCTACATAATCAGAGAGCTCCTCTATGTCTCTTTTCATGCAGTCCAGGGAGGTACGTCTCAGGTCGTTCACACCAGCATGGACAATGACTGTGTCATATTTGTACTTGCTGTGGAGTGACCCGAGTGCTTGTGTTATGTGGCGGATTCTAGCGCCCGATAGGCAGCTTACTGTGACCCTCTCCTTGTTCAGCCTGGTGAGTGGGACGTCAGTGTGTCTGACTATGGAGTCACCTATGACAAGTATGTTTGGTGTTGTATTTGGCCTTAAGGGCTGTGACTGCTTTGCACACTGCTTTTGTGGTTTATGTGTTGCTTGTGGGGTGTCTTGAGGTAGCAGTTGTTTGGGTGTCTGCTTTGGAGGCCTCTGGTGTTTAGGTAAATTTTTACTCAGAGCCTCCGAGTATGTCTTTGTGTGTTTATGTGTTTGATTCAGTGGAGTGGTAGCATTATGTGAGGCTGGTTTTGTGGTGTGTGTAGTTGCCTTCTCCTCCTGTCTGGTCTTGCCAGTCCTGAGTTGAGAGAGCTCAGCCTCCAGTTTGGCTAAATAGCTGCATCTCTCGCAAGTATTTGTGTTATGTGGGAGGAGGAGAGGGTTGTCTGTGTACATGAGGCAGTTATAACATTGCCTCAAGATTCCCAGATTCACCAGCTGGACCGGAGAGGAGATTGACAACTGACCTTTGGACATGCTAGAATAATATTGGGAAATCCTTAACTGAAAACAAGGGCCAGTGGGGAGTGAGGGTGTAGTGCTTTTAATTTTTTGCTGACTTATATAATTGCTTTAGTGAGCAAGTGCCAGGTAACTTGAGTGCAATGTGCTCCAAGTAACTAAATGCAAAACGACAAACAGTAACTTTCTTTCAAGTGAAACAAGGAAATAAGTACAGTAAGCAATGCAGATATCACTAGTGATCCACAGAAGCTGAGAAGTTGCGTATTAGGTGAATTAGCTTCCAGGGAAATAACAAGCAAACAAACAACAAGTATATAAACAAAGCTAGATTCAGTAGGCCTGGATCTAGTCTATGCTAGAGCAAACAAGGTGAACCAATTTCAGTAAGATACAGTTCAAATATTCAGGCACTATAAACCTTTAACCAGAAAATTCCCAGCTCAGAAGGGCAGAGTCCAGCCTCTTCTCCCACAAGAGTGCAGTCCACGAACCTTCTTAATGTAAAATAACTGGCCTGAAGCCCAAGTGCCTAAACCAGAACTAATACACTTGGACACTGGGCTCTCAATCAGCAGTTCCCAACTTAGAAGGATGAAAGCTACCTGTCCTGCCACCACAGTGCTTGCCACAAACCTTCCTAATGTAAAACAACTGGTCTGAAGCCCAAGTGCTTAATTCAAAAGACTTGAATGATAGCTACACTTTAATCAAGTTACAACCAAGCAGTAATAAATACCATTGAATACTTTAGAGAATGTCTGGATTAGTGCTCAAGTTACACAAACAAAGCTAGATCCAGCAGGCCCGAATCCAGTCTATGCCACAGCAAACAAGGCGCACCAACTTCAGTAAGAAACAGTTCAGATATGCATGCACTATAAGCCTTTAACCAGAAATTCCCAGCTCAGAAGGGCAGAGTCCAGCCTCTCCTCCCACAAGAGTGCAGACCACGAACCCTCTTAATGTAAAATAACTGGCTTGAAAGCCCAAGTGCTTAAACCAGAATTAATACACTCCCACAAGAGTGCAGACCACGAACCCTCTTAATGTAAAATAACTGGCTTGAAAGCCCAAGTGCTTAAACCAGAATTAATACACTTCATCTAGGTAAGCAAGGGCAAACCCTCCTGCTCCTGATAGGATATGATCTACCAACATCTGGAAAGTTGCTGGGGCATTTTTCATCCCAAAGGGCATCTTTGTGAACTCATACAAGCCAAAGGAGTCACAAAGGCTAACCGCTCCCTATCACTGGGAGTCAAGGGCACCTACCAGTAACCCTTAGTAAGATCAATGGTTGTAAGATACTTAGCCCCACCCAGCAACTCTAGGGCCTCATCTGTCTTAGGCATAGAGTAAGCATCTGACTCTGTGTGACTATTTAATTTCCTGTAGTCCACACAGAACCTGGTGCTGCCATCCTTCTTTGGCATCAGCACTACTGGGGAGGCCCAGGGACTGCTGGACTCTTGAATCATCTCTAGTTCCAACATCTCCCGTATCTCCTCCCTCAGAGTCTGTTTGACTCTCTCAGGTACCCTATAAGGGGCCTACCTAATAGGCCTTTGGGGTCCTGTATCCACCTGCTGTTGCACCAGGTGGGTGCACTCTGGTTTCCTGGTGAACATGTCCCCAAACTCCTGTAACACTGCTCGGATTTCTCGAACTTGAGTAGGAGATAGCTGCTTGGACATTGCTACCCCTTCCACTGAGGTGTCAGTCCGATCAGTAACCAGATCTCCCTCAGACACCTCCTGAAATCCACTGCAAATGCTCAGCACAAGGGCCTCCCTATCATGGTAAGGTATCATCATGTTAACATGGTACAATTTGTGCTCCTGCCTCCTGCCTAGCAGTTCCACCATGTAGTTAACATCACTTTCCTGTCTTACCACCTTGTGGGGTCCCTCCCAAGCTGCTTGCAGCTTGTTGTGTCTGACAGGAATGAGAACCATTACCTGCTGTCCCACAGCATACTCTCTAGCTCGAGCATTCCTGTCATATCACACCTTCTTTCTGTTGTTGGGCTTCTGCCAGTTTCTCTTGGGACAAGCCCATGAGTTCCTGGAGCCTTGTCCTGAGGTTTAGGACACATGCCACAACAGACTCCTTGTGGGGTTCACACACACCTTCCCACTCATCTCAAATTAAATATAGAGGTCCCCTCAACCTATGCCCATACAGCAACTCAAAGGGTGAAAACCCTGTGGATTCCTGGGAACCTCTCTGTAAGCAAGCAACAGATGGGGCAAATATATGTCCCATTCCCTCATAAACTGGTCTGCAAATGCCCGTAGCATAGACTTGATTGTAGAGTTTAACCTCTCAACAAGACCATTAGTCTGGGGATGGTAGGGGGTGGTCTTCAGGTGCTTCACCCCACAGGACTTATATAGACAAGCCAGCAGGTCTGACATGAAATTGGCACCTCTGTCAGTCAGTATTTCTTTTGGGAAACCTACCCTGCTGAAAATCTCTAACAAAGCATTTGCCACCTTTTCTGCCTCAGTGGAGGACAGAGCCACTGCCTCAGGGTATCCTGTAGCATAATCCACTACCACTAGGATATATGTTTTCCCTGTGGAACTTGGGGTACTCAGATGCCCCATAATATCCATAGCTACCCACTGAAATGGCCCCTCAGTCACAGGCAAAGGCATCAAAGGAGCTCTCACCTTGTCTCCTGCCTTGCCTACATTTTGGCACTGCTCACAGGTCCTGCAGTACCCTGTTACATCTCTGGAAATTCCAGGCCAATAAAAGTTCTGCATAATACACCTCTTTGTATGTTTTATGCCCACATGACAAAAGATGGGCTATGGCTAGAAGCACCAGATGGTAGGCTCTAGGCACTACCAACTGCTGTACCCTCTGACTTTCTAGCCCTCCCTCTGAGCTCCACTCTGTCTACAGTAACCCTTTGTCCCAGTATACTTCCCTTGAGAATCAGGTGCCTCACTAGCTACCTGCCTCAGGCCTTGCAATGTAGGGTCTGAGAGCTGAGCCTGTCTCAACTCTCTCTTTGTAACCCTTCCCAGCTCCCCTTCCACAGGAAGTCTGGCATCCTCTGATAGTGGTGCCTTACTGTCAGCCTGGGTACTACTACTCACTTCTATCTTTGCAGTCCCTCTGTCCAAGGGGACATCAGTACACGCAAGCAACTGTGGCTCACCTTCAGTTTCACTGCCACAGAATAGCTCCCTCCCTGAAGTAACCACCTCACCAGTCCTGGCTGCAAGTATGCAGTCTGTCTGCATCTCCCCCAGGTTACCAGACCCACATCCTTGTCTCCTAGCCTGACTGCATGCAACTGCATAAACACATGGTACTGCCCCATCCAAATCCTTCCCTATCAGGACATCTACAGGATGGTAGTTTGGTACCCCTGTTGTCTCAGGACAACCTACTATTGGCATTTTGTCTTTATCTTTTGTTCCCCAACTTGCCTCCTTGGAGATCTGTATGCCACATGGCCCCATTGGTTGCATTCAAAACATTTAACCCTAGGTCCTGGATGTATACCTGGACTAGTGGCTTCCCCTGCTACTGGCAGATTCTGTTGGGGCAGTCTGTGCTGCCCACCATGGGTTCCTTTAGATCCATGAGCAGTACTGGGGGTCCCTTTCTTGTACAGTGATGTCCTGCTTGCTAGGTATAGGTCTCCCTTCTTCCCCAACTCATCTGAAGTAGCACATTGTCTATCAGCTAACCACATCCTCATGTCCTCAGGCAAAGTGCTAATGGCTTGTTCCCTCACCAAAAGGTTTGCCAGCCCTTCAAAAGGGGTGACCTGACATCCACTCACCCACCTATGAAAATAAGTGCACAGTTCAGCAACATATTCACACACACTTTCATCTGCCTTGCATCTGTGCTCACAAATTTTTTTCCTATATGTTTCAGGTGTTAGCTTAAACAATTCTAACAAGTGATTTTTAACGACAGTATAATCAAAATATTTACAATCAGCAAGTTTAGACAACACGGTTACAGCTTTACCATGGAGTAAGGGGGTCAGGAACCATACCCAGAGCCTTTGATCAACATCATACTGTTTACATACCTTCCCAAACATATGAATGAAACTATCAAAATTATCCCCCTCTGTAAACTGTGGAAGAAATTTACTGACCATTTGTGCTTCTGGGGTCCAGTTACTCCCTTCTCCATTACCTCCATGACTCTGGTGAAGAGTCAGCATCTCCTTCTCATGCTGCCTCTGCCTTTCCTTTTCCTCAGCTTCCAGGCATAGCAGTTTCTCATTCTCCTCATCCTGCAAACGTTGCAGTTTCTCCTTGTCCTCACTCTCTAGACACCTCAGCCTCAGCTGCTTCTAGGTCCGAATGCCTGGCCTCCAACTCGAGTCTCTTTAGCTCCAGATTAATTTTTAAGTCCTCTGCAGAAAAGTTGAGCTGTTCATTCTCTGACTGTGGCACATCTCCACTGCCAGTCTGATTGCCCTCCTGGTTGCTGTTTTCTGATGCAGCTGTGACAAAGGCTGCAATCAGGTCTGCCTTGTTAAGGTTCCCATGCACAAGTCCCCTAGCCTGGCCCATCTCAGCCAGTTGGCTCCTTGTCAGCTTTCCATATTCCTCTGCTGACATGCTGCCTGCTCTCCCTGACTAACTAAGCTAACAAAAGAAATAAAACAATTGTGATCTGAACTCTGAGAATTCACTGTGTGGCTGATTTAGAGTATAAAAACACCTTCAGTGATCATTGTACACAAGCTACAGGAATTCACTCTACCCACACCACTACAAGCCAATTAGTATTTGCCAACCAATTAATATGTGGTGTGGATATCCCACCATTGCCAAACAATTAATATGTGATGCCCGTGCACTGGCCCAGCAATCAAGAAGCCTCAATCCTCACCACTAACACCAGTGAGGGGCATCCATATAGGGAAATGATAACACAGTAAAGTACAATTTCCCTTAAGAGCACACAGAGATCACAGTCAGTCTGGGGCTGGTTTCTCCCTTTCTCTCCAAGTCCCCAATAAGACTCCCCGCTGGCACAGCTATAGGGTTCAGATCTCAGCCTAGTGGGCAAGCTAAAACCTCCAGCACCCTCTCTGTCCAACCAATGCTTCATGTCCCTGCCCAAGTAGCTGACACACACACACTTTGAGATAAGAATTTATACAACCACACAGGCACTCCTGGAGAAGGCTGGCACAGGTTCTCCAGCTGTGCCCCTTTTATGTCCAGTCTAAAAGGTAGTACAAGCTGCCCCCACCCACTAATATCCACTCAAAGGGCCATCTGAAATGGTGTCCAATTATTACTGTGCAATATTATTATCTAAATGGTAAGTGTGACTGAACAGTCAAGGCTTATTAGACTGACTTGGTACAGTATCACTATATACATGCAATGTACTCTAGAGCTTAAATTAACTCTACATAAAACAGCCACAGTTGAAAGGTTTAAAAATATTTGATAGTAGATAATAAAAACACAAGACAATACTTCTTACTACACAGTGCTAGTCAAGAGTTCAGAGATTACAGAGAGATGTTTAAAATAATACCGTAGAAAAGTTCTGACATCACAGAAAAACAAACTAGTCTAATCTTCCTATTTCCTAGCTATATCTAAGAGAAACACTAAAGTCTACGATCCTACTTACATATAGAAAACAGGCAGAGTGGTGAGTTGGATGTTCTCAATACCACTGCTCTAATGCTCTCATTCTTTATGTCCTTAAATTGATAACACAGTACCACTTATTAATTTCAGATTACATCATTTCTTTTTGGTTCACAGGCTAGCAGATTCTCAGAGGTTAATAGCCCTTGATCTTGCAGCTAGTCAGGAAGCCAAAACAATAAAATAATTTATACATGCAAATTCTAGCAATTAACCCTGGTCTCAAGACAATAGCCAGAATTCCTTCATCCAGACATATAGGTTCATAGGTTCATAGGTAGGTACTAGGCTATCTGCCCGAGGGCATTTATAAGCCTAGCCAGAGTGTGTCAGCTTTCACCGCGCCATTGATTAATTAACTGATCCTCTGTCAAGCAGAGCCAATGAAGTGATCCCAGGGGAGTATTTTCTGTTACCCATCCACTCGTCAAGGTTTCTCTTGAAGAATGTTAGTGAAGGGCTCTGCCTGATGTAATTTGGAATTTTCTTCCAAAGCATGGGGAGTCTCTGTGACAGGAATCTATCCCTCCAGCATGTTCTATTTATTGTTGTGATGAGGTTTAGCTCACTAGAGTGTGTGGCTTGCAGTGACTTGGATTTCTTTAGGTGGAGCATGTCCATCAATTCTGAGTTGGACATGGCTTTGTAAGTCAGGCAGAGATCACCTCCTTGTAAGCGATATGCCACTGAGTACAGCCAGAGTTTTTTCAGTCGGGCTGCATAGGGCATATGTTTGAGACCAGTAATCCTCTTGTGAGGTACTTTTGTGGTCTTTCCAGCTGTTGGAAGTGTCTTGTGAGGTACATCCCAAATGGGGCATTGCACTCTATGATGGAGCTATGAGTGATGAGTAGAGGGGCACTATAACCTCTTTATTTCTAGATCCAAACCCTTTAGTAATTAGATGGGCCACATAGAAGGATTTCCTAACTACTTTGGCAATATGATTGTCAAAGGAGAGATTACTATCTACCTGGGTCCCCAGATCTCTTATTACCTCTTCTGTATTAAGGGGGCTGCCACCTATGTGGTAATTCGTGGGTGTTTTGTTTTTCCCAAATGGGATGACTACGCATTTTGTGGCATTTAGCTTGAGGCCATGACTTTGACACCAGGTGTCCATCTCAGTAAGGCCCTTTTGGTGGATGTCCGTGTCAGCCAGACAGTCAGTTATGGCTCCCACTTTGCAGTCATCGGCAAACTTGGTTAGCCATCATCCTCCTGTGTTTGCCTGTACTTCTGAGAAGTATATGCAGAACAGTAGGGGTCCCAGGACTGAACCTTGCCGGACACCACTTATGACTGGTTTAGAGTCAGACCTGGAGCCCGCTATTCTTACCGTGTGAGTTCTGTCTGTAAGCCAGTTGGCAACCCATCTCGTGACATAGGGGTTTATGTTCAGGCTGGTGAGTTTTTCTGTAATACCCGAGTGGGGAATGGTATTGAAAGCCTTGGCAAGATCAAGGTAGGCTGTGTGAACCACCTTTCCCTCGTCTATGGCCTTGGTGACTGTTTTGAAGACGTCCACAAGGTTTAGTAGACATGATCTGCCCTTAACAAAGCCAAACTGGGTCAGGTCAAGTGTTAGGAGGTTCCCATTGTCTTTGTTAATGAGTTCCATGATGATCCGCTCCATAGCCTTGCAGACCAGGCTAGTCAGGCTTAAGGGGCGATAGTTACCAGGGTCAGTTGTGGCCCCTCCTTTGTGGCGAGGAATACCTGTTGCTGTGCACCATTCTATGGGCAAGTAGCCTGTGGAGAGGCTGAGGTTGAACAAAGTGTTTAGGTGGGGGGTTAGTTCTTTCTGTAGTTCGTGCAAGACGCAGCCTGGGACACCATCTGGTCCCATTGATGCTGTGTTTTTGGCTTTTGAAAGGGCTGTTTTCACCTGTGCATCTGTGATTTTTGGGGCACTACACTTTTCCGGTATTGTTGTGGGCCCTTTTGGAGGTGAGAGGGGGTGAAGTTTGCACTGAATCTATCTGCCAGGATGTTGGCAATATCAGTAGGTTCAGTATATTTTGTGCTATTTTGCACTAGTTCAGTGCATATCTGCGAGTTGCCACTTAGATTCTTAACATAGCTAAAGAAGGCTTTGTGGTTATCTTTTGAATCCTTGGCTATTTTTCTTTTGAAGTTAGCCTTGGATGATTTCATGAGGGACCTTAGTTTCTTACTGATACTGATCAGGGATGTCTTTTCTTCTTGGGATTTGCTTTTTTTCTGAACTAGTTTCCTCCTTCTATTGTATAGCCTGTTTATTGCAGGGGTCCACCAAACTGGTTTCCTTCTCTTAGAGGAGTGAGTCTTGGTTTTGCTAGGGATGGCATGATCCACGCATCCCTGTAGGTGCTTATAGAGTGCATTTGTAAAGGTTTCTGCATCTAGGGCAGCGTTATCCTTTAGTGTGGGGGCTGTGAAACGTACCACCTATGTCTTAAGTAAGGTGAAGTTTGCTTTGGAAAAGTTTTTTACTGTGGTTTCCTTAGTTGGGGGTGGTGGTGGGGTGTGGACATCCAGAGTGATTAGTTTATGGTCTGATCTAACCAGTGACAGGTTGACCTCCGTTGTGGGACACTTGTCGTCCATGTTGGTGATGACCAGGTCCAATATGTTTTCACCTCTGGTAGGGGAGTTTACCAGCTGATCCAGGGTGCTTGAGTTGATGAATTCCAGGAAGCGCTGGGCCTGGGAATTTGTATTTGAGTAGTTTTCCCAGTGAATGGTAGCGTAAGTGAAATCACCCAATATCAGGGTGTTTGGTAGGACCTTCATGTTTTCCACTGTCTCCAGAAAGGTGGAGTGGTGGTCCTGGGTCATGGAGGGTGATCTGTAGCAGGGCACAATTTGCATTGCAAATTTGCCTGATGTTAGTTGCACATGGATGATCTCAGAGGTATCATGCTGTGCCACTAACCTGGAGGTGTAGGTATCCTTGATGATTATGGATACACCCATACGCACACTTTTGTGTTTCGGTCTGTGTTCTGTGGCCGAAATGTGTGGTATGAGTTGTAGCCCGGTAGTGCTGGGGTGCTCTCTGGAGCCTTGAATCAGGTTTCAGTTACTGCACGGATGTCGACATTCTTCATACTGAGGAGTGCTTCGAGCACATGCATTTTGAGATTTAAACTCCTGCCGTTGAGTAGCATTACCATCAGCTCCAAGCCCTGACATCAAAGAATTGACTTATTAGCTTTGTTACAGCAATGTGCACTGTTTTTACATTTTTGCAGTTCACTATTCAATGCAGTCTTTTCACATTTAAGAGAAGAAGCCTGTGGCTTATATTAATATTTACAAATGACATAATTATCTACAAAATTCTATCTGGCTAGGCTGGCAGCCTTCACCTATCTTCACAGAACACACAACAACATACACTCCCCTTCAATACTTCCAACTATTCTGCTGTCTTATAATGCAGGTAGCATGTCAAATAAATTAGAATAGACCCTTTTTTAAAAATCCTTCTTGCCGGTCTGGTAAAAATCACATAATATTACATATATCATCCGTAACTATGGTTACACCTTTAATGTGTGACCCCTATCCAATCAGATTTAAAGGCAACCCTGTAACCTAATCCCCATTAGATCTAAAATCCTAATAAAATTTCTGAAACCTAAACACTCATTTCGAAACCAAGAATTGATATTGCATCCTCAGCTACCAAAACCCAGAGAAGCACAAACTTCCTAACATCTTTACTTCCCTGTAATTATCAGACTACATAAAACAAAACATTATAAATTAATTACAAAGGAGCTTAAAGCTTACTTTAGTTTAACATATGAGGTATGGGTTCAGTGAATAAGAACTGCAAACTCTGAAACATGAGCCAGATTTATAGAACTACACAAACTAACAAAAACATTGGTCAATGGGCTTAAAGCCCCTTACCTCCAAAATCATTAAGTGTATAACCTAGCACAACCAGGTCAACAGAGCAGGTTAGCCTTGTAGCATGTTGATTCCAACCACTGATGGCCAGAATCAGCAACAGTCAGTGGGCAGAGAAGGCTCTAAAGTCAACAGAGACTAGGCTGAAGACCTGGAAGTTGGCTGGATCTAAAGCACAAGAGTTCCAGAAAGTACTCAGTGCTTTAGCATCTCAGGAAAAATAGGAGATAGATAAAACTGAAGAAGAATGGCGGTATTTTTAAAACAGTATGTCTGAAGCCAGGTATGTAAATAAGGTACATAATGTGTGTAAGGAAAATTGGTGGCAGAATGCAGAAGTCCAGGAAGTTATCAAAAGAAAGGAGCAGAGAAAAAAGGTGAGAGAGAAATTACAGATTGGTTTAAGAAGGAATACTGTTTGGCTAAGAAAGAGGCTTAGAGCAGAAGCAATAACAAAGGCATTAGAAGCAGTTGGCCAGGTTAAGGAAAGCAACCTGGAGATAGAACAATGGAGTTCTGGCAAGCTGCATGGCAAAAACAGCATTTATTTTATTCATTTTATCAGTGTCCTGCCATTACCTGTACTCACTGACATTTTTTCTTTTTTGGCACTCACCTCTGCTGGGGGTCTGAACCCGATCAAACTGAAATAAATAAATAAATAAAATGTAACTTTGCGTTTATTAACTAGAGTTGTCCAACCAAGCATGAAAACCCCTTTTCAGTGGAGGCCCATATGACAAGTAGCAATAACAATATACTATTTAAGCTTTACATGGCAAACAGCATTAGTAATATATAGAAGGAGTATACAGGCTACATACATGAACAAAACATAACATGTAAGTTTTAACATATAAAATTAATGTCTTTATACATGTGCAGAAATATATTGTAGCTTTTCATGTAAATTAAAAACATTTGTTGAAGAGGCTGTGCTCATTTTATCCAAGGGAGTATCTTAGATGCTGCTTAAGATCTGCCTTAAAAGTAGTTGTTTCGTTTGTTTGGGGTTTAGAGTTTCACATTTTGGAGACATATGTGGAATAGACTGCATCGCTTGCTGTATTCAGAGAGTTATGTGTGGCAAGAGATTTAGAAACTTATTTATGGTCAGAAAGATAAAGAAAATAGTCATTGGTCACCCCTCGTAAGGGGTGCCGGCAACAATGTTCTCACCAGTCTGCAGGAAATTAAAGGCAAATGAAAGGAGTACTTCTAGCAGCTTCTGAATGTCAACCCCCCTCAGACGTTGTACAGCTCCAGACACAGCCTTTGTTGACAAAGGAAGAAGAGCCCATGTAAGAACATTAAGGAAAATGAAGTCAGGGGAAGCAGCAGGCTCAGATGAGGTCACAGCAGATATGATGAAGATGTTGGGTGGGTTAGAAGAGAATGGTTGCTGAGGGTCCTCATAGTATGGAGAGAAAGGCTTATCCCAGCTGACTGGAGCATAAGCATCATAGGCCCGTGTTCAAGAACAAAGGGGACATTCACAACTATGGGCAATATCAAACTCCTGTCACATTGCATAAAAATGCTGCAGAGAGTGATTGATAAATCGATACACAGTGTAGTAGAAAGTAAGATGAGAAATGATCAGTTTGGTTTCAGATCAGGGTGCAGCACAAGGACCCAATGTTTCCTCTGTAAGTACTTGGGACAGGCAGCAATGGCATCTTTGTTTGGGATGTTTGTATTGTTTGGTTATAGTCATGGTAACGTCTCAGAATGTAAAGAAAGTGAGAGGTGTCTTTAGTATAGCTGTCCCTTTCATTGACTTGTGGCTTTAGAATTTCTTTCAGTTTGCTAAATCACCACCTGTGTGGTGTATTAACTGCACAGAGCATTCATACATTCTAATCCTGCATATTATTCTCCTGGTAGTCCCAGCCTTTATCATCATGGTGAAATGGATATTTTCACAAATTTATATTTTCTGCTTATCAGTCATCTATTTTACAAAATTACTTGTTTAAAAAACATAACCCGCGGTGATGGTGCTGCGGTAGTGTTGTCGCCTCACAGTAAGACGCTGTCCGGTTCGATTCTCAGCTAGAGCGTCTTCTGCGTGGAGACATGCGTGAACGGGCGTACTTTCGTTGAAGGTTGTGCGTCAGGCCTGGCAAGCCGATACGTAAAAATCAACTGCCAATCATTAGCGGACCAGAGTTCTGCTGTGGCGACCCCTAACCAGGAAAAGCCGAAAGACACAAACAAACAAGACACAAACTTGTTTAAAAAACATAACAAATTAGAGAATATAATTTATTACTGGTTCATTGGTTCATATATATTTACTAAGCTATTGATCTATGAAGACCTTAAGAAACCCAGCCTTACATTCCCATGATAGTATATGAATATCGCAGAGATGGGCTGAACAAGGATATGTTGAGACATTTACATATTTCCTGTATCCATGAGGGATAGGGGCACTAAACTGGGTCATTCATACTTCCAAACCACATTGGCATAGAACAGCAGAAGTACTCTGTTTTATGTGAGATAGAGACGGTTCCACAGAAGCATTATTCTCTGTGATACATAACAATCCATACAACATGTTCTACTTATTTTCAGAAGACATCCCTTGAGTGGGTGCTTATGATACCACTGGACTTGCAAATGTGTAATAGGGCTGACAGAACAGGATCTGTTGAAGTTCGATATTTAGGGCACAATCTGCCTTTCATTAACAAGTATGATAAAAATACTGCATCGATGGATCCTCACAGCATCCCTGGATGTATCTTAAACAGCCTGAATCATGATTTAACCACACTCCTAACAACACTGATCAGTCTCAGCCTCCATACTGGTTTTGTACCCAGTGAATGGAGAACAGCTACAGTCATTCCCCTGCATAAGGAAGGACCTTCTATAGACCCAGGCAATTACAGACCCATATGCCTGACCAGCTTCATATGCCTACTCCACAAAGAGACCATTCACCAGTGCAGTCCCCCAGGGTTCTGTGCTGCGACCTCTCCTGTTTGGCCTGTACTTTTCTGAAGTAAACGTCAATACCAAAGGGCTCTGGCTGACTATGTTTGCAGATGACTGCAAGCTAGGAGCAGTCAATGAATCCCCAAATGGCTTAACCATCCTGCAGAAAGGTTTCTCTTAAATAAATAACTGGTGCCAAAATCATGGCCTGAAACTAAATGCACAAACTGCATTATCATGTACTACAGGAAACTATCACATTGACAATATGCCCCTAAAGGGTAATCCATTTGTTCGGGATTTGGGAATTTATGTGGAGAGTGACCTAACTTTTGAACAACATACTGTTGTAAGAAAGTCCTTCTATATTGCACAGCTTATAAACAAAGAGACTGCGTTTAGATCTAGGGAGTTATTATCTTCCTTTACAACACCCTTATTAGACTAGTCATTAGACCAGTCATTTCATATAATCTCACCTTTGGCATGTATCTGTAAAGACATATGCAACAACTGAAATGCCCACAGAGATACCTTACTAAAAGGATACAAGGCCTAAACAACATGTCCTACATTTACTGACTTAAAACCCTGTCACTGTACTCGATATCCAACGGATTGGTAAGAAGTGACCTGTGTCTGGCATACAAGGCATCCTCTGACCCATGACTGATGGATTAACTGCACAGCAGCAAGTTAAATGGCATCAGAAATGCTTGATCTAGGGATCTAAACCTCTTTTGCAACATCAACCAAATGGCTTGCAGGAGCAGGTATATCTCACAGAAGATACCACTGCTATGGAACAGACCCCATCAAAATGAAACAGAATTCATCCCAGTCAATTTTCAAGTACAACTTAGATCTATAGAGGGAAACAGAATATTTACTCCAGGACTGCCCCATGTACTATTAATGCAAAGATGCAGCTCAAAACTTCGAGTAGGTCTGCATAGTTTTTACAATTCAGGCAACGGATATTTTAGTGAAAAAGCATTGCTGTTCTTGTTTTCCTTCCCTGGGTTTAACTAATCTGCTTAAATGTCTCTTATATTGTGATTTATTGATTAATTAAATGTCAGATCAGTCTCTTGTAGGGTTGTCCCCTCAGCAAAATAAACACTGACTCTAACGTAACATGCCAAATGATTTCTACAACAGGGCATAACCTACTCTTCTACACTTTCAGGTTCACATAGACACAAGCACATGCACAAACACACACATTATGTCTGTATCTGCAGTGTAATTTGCATAAAACATTTTTTCTACACTAGCATTTTTCAGGTTTGTCTGTTAGCCAACTGGAAGTAAATCATGTACTTCCCTTTCTAGCAGTGGATGTTAAAAACTGTATCTAACATCAGTAACTTAATAATTCACATAGGGCTCATGTCAACTTGAAAGCTCAAGTTATTGCTAAAAGGTATGTTGGTCCAATAAAAATCAGTGTCTTTTTGTTTTCCAAAATCAGGGATAAATTTTAAATTTAGTGATAATTCATTAACTGAATAAACAGAGAAATGTGCTTTCTAACAGCATGTATTTTCTGAACAATAAGAAGGGAAGAAGTGAATGGAGTGCCTGTCAGACATGGGTATGGTTTTAATACATGCCAGTTTTCCCATACAAGATGTTTTTTTTCGGCTTGAATGAAGTTTTCACAGTTGTGACACACTGTTTGAATGAAGTTTTCACAGTTGCGACACAATCTTTAGCCAGCCACACACATTTCAGTAATGTTGAAATGGAGGAAGGTTAACGAAGAGGGTATGTCCAGATTTTGTGAGAGAAATGTTACGACCACAAACAGCTAGCTTTTCATTTGACTAACCAGTCTTGCAGTTTTCATCATTCCACCTGTCTCAACAAGACTTTAGAGAAAGCTGAGTCTTTCACAGCAAATTTACTTTTGTGAGGCCTGTATGTCTAACGTCGAAGTCAAAATGTTTTACTCTTTACCCTTACAAGTGATGCCATAGAAGCAAAAATAAATAGGAACCAGAAACAGACAAGAACCACATGTGCATCCATCTAGCCTGCCCTTTAGTCATCCAGAAGGGGTACAACCGCTGTACATAGCTCTCAACCTTCCATCTCCAAAATATGGAACACTAGCCCTCACAATGTGGAACAAATGGGCAAAATGTGGAACACATACTAATGGCTTACTAACAACTTCAACTAGGAAGGCCATAGGATGGTTAAAATATGCTGGTTTTACTTATAAAGAAGATCTTTTAATGAATTAATGATTCATTTCTATTTACCATGGATTTCACTTAAAAGAATTCCTAACACTGAATGTGTGACAGGGTCTTTCATTGTGGAACATTGAGGAACTTTGAGGAACGTGAACTTTTTAAGACCGCAAATGAGGTACGTTCTTCGTAATGAGGTACACTTGAGAGGTATGCCGCTGTAATTTAAACAGGTTAAAACCAGTATCTCCAATTCCCAGTACAGCAGTATGTCTACCCCAGATCGCCTTTAATGTATCTAGCCCAGGCTGTGTTACTGTATTGTTAGAGACTAAAATAGGGATTGTGTGTTGATGCTAAATGCTGTTTGTCTGACTGAGAACAGCACAATGGCTTTAAGACTGAAATCCACTTTCAACAAATATACAATGTAATTAAGTTATGGTGTGCATGGATGCTTTTTCCTGCAATAAAAACCTTAAAATGCTGCTAACTGGAAGCGGCTGTCTTTAATTGTTTTAAACATTGTTTTGTACATCAGAGAAAAGATCTTCAACAAATAATCATTAATCCCTGAAATAGCTGGGTGGTAGCTGGATGCACTGAAGACAAAAGCAAATAGAGGAGGTTATGTAACACAACATTTAGGTATCATAGTTTATTTGTTTAATGACATCTGATTTTCAGGAAAGTTCGACTGGGTAGGAGCCAATCTTTAGTGCAGGCCTGGGGAGAAGAGCTCTAAAGTATTATAAAAAATTTTAAGAGCAATAATTTTACAGACATCAAAAATAATACAAAACATCTGCAGTTTAAATAATTATACCAAATTAGACATAATGTAAGGTATTAATAAGGTTTTTTCCTTCATTTCTCAGTGGGAATGAAACAGAGGAAAACATAAGTGAGTTAAAAACATTTGACTCCGCAGAGCCAGCTGCTAACACCATTGTGGCCGTGTTTGGCCTCAACAGAGAGACCACAGAAGACAGCCTGTATCAGTTTTTTTCACGTTATGGAGTCCTGACAAATGTCCACCTTGTCCGCCGAAGAAAGGACGCATCTGCTGGTTTTGGCTTTGTCTACTTTAAGCACCTACAGGATGCCGTGAGTGCAGTGAATAAAGCAAATGGTACAGAATTAGACAAACAGATAATACGTGTCAGTTTTGCTGACAAAGAGAGAGAACAGAACCCTCATCAAAATAAGTATTTGGAGAGAAAACCTTGGTAAGTTTTATTATATGTATTTGTGTTTTAGTTGTGTATTGTTATAAAAAGTTGCACAAACTGTCAAATACTAATTTTTAAGTGTTTTAATTTTAAGGGACATCACTATGTTTCCTGGCCATATGTTTGCACTTCATTAATAGCAAAAGAAAATTAATGTTAACTAGTGGGTGCCTGCAAGAAAGTTAATATGCAGTCATATTGTTTTGCTGAAAACCTCAAAACAAGCCTCATTCACTGAACCACTGTAAGACTTCAGTTCCACGGTTATGTATAATTGTGATCCAACATATGTATAATTTTAATGTTTGGTGAAATACAAAAGGTTTATATTCCTATGAGCCTAAGCCTGGAATGTCTGAACCAAACTGTCAGTAGAATACTTACTTCCTGAGCATTATTAGAAGGACGTCATGATATACTCTGATAAGTCCCCCACACAGCATTATTCTTTACTACTGTATCACCCTCCTATGGACACACACACACACACACACACACACACACACACACACACACACACACACACACACACACACACACACACACACACACACACACACACACACACACACACACACACACACACACACACACACACACACACACACACACACACACACAAACACACACATGTGCGCAGGAGATACTTTTAAGTGTGGAAACAAGGCATTTGTTCATTCATTTTATCCCAGTCAGATTTCTGAGGTGTAAAGCCACAGTTATATTAGTGACTGTAAATGATGGTTACAGGTGTGTGTTTGTGTCTGTGTATTTGTGTGTATGTGTGTGCATGTGTGTGTGTGTGTGTGTGTGTCTGTGTGCGTGTGTGTGTGTGTTTTTGTAATGGATTCCTATTACAAGAACGAAAGTTCACTACTTCAAACTTGCAATAGGAAGCCTCACTTCTGCAAAAGTTCACTTTAACGAAAGTAAACTTTTGCGTAAGTGCACTTCACCGAAAACACTGCAGCACAGTGGAGGACATAAAAAGCAAGCTATGTCCTCCACTATGGTGCAATAGTCACAGACCTTAGGGTTAGGGCACGGGTTAGAGTAAGGGGATAGTTAGTAAATCCATCCCCTTACCCTAACCCATGCCCGAATCCTAAGGTTCGTGACTATAGCACCATAGTGGAGGACATTGCTGAACCGCGGTTGTGATGCTGCGGTAGCGTTGTTGCCTCACAGTAAGACGCTGTCCGGTTAGATTCTCACCTAGAGCGCCTTCTGTGTGGAGACATGCGTGAATGGGCATACCTTCATTGAAGGTTGTGCGTCATGGCTGGTAACTCGGCATGTAAAAATCAACTACCAATCATTAGCGGACCGGAGTTCCGCTGTGGCAATCCCTAATCAGGAAAAGCCAAAAGACACAACAAGTGGAGAACATTGCTATGTCCCTCACTGTGCTGGAGTCGTCACGGACCTTAGGGTGAGGGCATGGGTCATGGTAAGGGGATAGCCCTACAGGCTATCCCCTTACTATGACCCTTGCCCTAACCCTAAGGTCCGTGAGTACTGCATAGAAGTTCAGTACAACACCCGTTTGTTGTACTGAACTTCGCGTAAGTGCAATTTTGATTAAGTGCACCTTCGCTGCAGTGAGCATTCCATGCAGTATTTCGAATTAGTGAAAATTTGATCTAGTGTATGGAACCCATTTGTAACATATCTATATCTATATCCATATCGGTATCTCTGTATCTATACTTCTATATGTGTGTGTTGTGTGTGCATGTGTGTGTGTGTTTGACTAGGTAGTAGCCCATCTTCAGTACAGGCCAGAGGAGAAGAGCTCTAAAGAATTACAAAACATTTTAACAGCAATAATTTTACAAACTAAAAAAATAATAGAAAACATCTGCAGTTTGAATAATTATACCAAATTAGACATAATGTAAGGTATTAATAAGGTTTCTTCCTTCATTTTGCAGTGGGAGTGAAATAGAAGAAGATATAAGTGAGTTAAAAACATTCAACTCCACAGACCTAGCTGCTAACACCACCGTGGCCGTATTTGGCCTCAACAGAGAGACCACAGAAGACAGCCTGTATCAGTTTTTTTCACGGTATGGAGTCCTGGCAAATGTCCACCTTGTTCATCGAAGAAAGGACACATCTGCTGGTTTTGGCTTTATCTACTTTAAGCACCTACAGGATGCAGTGACTGCAGTGAATAAAGCAAATGGTACAGAATTGGACAAACAGATAATACGTGTCAGTTTTGCTGACAAAGAGAGAGGGCATTACCCTCATCAAAACAAGGATTTGGAGAGGAAACCTTGGTATGTTTTATTACAGGCATTTGTGTTTTAGTTGTGTATTGTTATATAAAGATTCACAGACTGTAAAATATTAATTTTTGAGTGTCTTAATTTTAATGGGACATCACTACGTTTCTTGGCAATATGTTTGCACTTCATTAATACGAAAAGAGAATTAACGTTAACTAGTGGGAGCCTGCAAAAAAAGTTAATATGCAGTCATATTGTTTTGCTGAAAACCTTAAAACAAGCCCCTTCACTGAACCACTGTAAGACTTCAGTTCCACGGTTATCCATAGTTGCGATCCAACATATGTATAATTTTTAATGCTTGGTGAAATAGAAAATGTTTATATTTCTATGAGCCTAAGCCTGGAATGTCTGAACCAAACTTTCAGTAGAATAATTACTTGGCGAGCATTATTTGAGGGACTTTATGATATACTCTGATAAGTCCCCCACATAGCATGGTCCTTTACTACTATATCACCCTCCTATGGACACACACACACACACATACACACACACACACACACACACACACACACACACACACACACACACACACACACACACACACACACACACACACGTGCACAGGAGATACTTTCAAGTGTGGCAACTATACATTTGTTCATTTCATCCCAGTCAGATTTTTGAGGTGTAAAGCCACAGTTATACTAGTGACTGTAAATGATGGTTACAGGTGTGTGTGTTTGTGTGTGTGTGTGTGTGTGTGTGTGTATATGTGTGTGTGTGTGTGTGTGTGTGTGTGTGTGTGTGTGTGTGTGTGTTTGTAATGTATATCTTTATCTATATCTGTATGTATATCTACATCTACACCTATATATCTGTATTCTATATGTGTGTGCTGTGTGTGTGTGTGTGTGTGTGTGTGTGTGTGTGTGTGTGTGTGTGTGTGTGTGTGTGTGTTTGACTAGGTAGGAGCCCATTTTCTGTGGATACTTGGGGAGAAGAGCTCTGAAGTATTCCAAAACATTTTAACAGCAATAATTTTACAAACTTCAAAAATAATGCAAAACATCTGCAGTTTAAATAATTATACCAAATTAGACATAATGTAAGGTATTAATAAGGTTTCTTCCTTCATTTCTCAGTGGGAATGAAACAGAGGCAAACATAAGTGAGTTAAAAACATTTGACTCCACAGAGCCAGCTGCTAACACCACTGTGGCCGTGTTTGGCCTCAACAGAGAGACCACAGAAGACAGCCTGTATCAGTTTTTTTCACGATATGGAGTCCTGACAAATGTCCACATTGTTCGCCGAGGAAAGGACAAAACATCTGCTGGTTTTGGCTTTGTCTTCTTTAAGCACGTACAGGATGCCGTGAGAGCAGTCAATACAGCGAATGGCATAGAATTAGACAAGCAGATAATACATGTCAGTTTTGCTGACAAAGAGAGAGGGCAGAACCCTCATCAAAATAAGGATTTGGAGAGAAAAACTTGGTAAATTTTATTACAGGCATTTGTGTTTTAGTTGTATATTGTTATATAAAGATGCACAAACTGTCAAAAATTAATTTTTGAGTGTCTTAATTTTAGTGGGACACCACTACATTTCCTGGGCATATGTCTGCACTTCATGAATAGTAAAAGCAAATTAATGTTAACTAGTGGGTGGCTGCAAAAAAGTTAATATGCAGTCATATTGTTTTGCTGAAAACCTCAAAACAAGCCCCATTCACTGAACCACTGTAAGACTTCAGTTCCACGGTTATGTATAATTGTGATCCAACATATGTATAATTTTTAATGCTTGGTGAAATACAAAAGGTTTATATTCCTATGAGCCTAAGCCTGGAATGTCTTAACCAAACTGTCAGTAGAATACTTACTTCCTGAGCATTATTAGAAGGACGTCATGATATACTCTGATAAGTCCCCCACACAGCATTATTCTTTACTACTGTATCACCCTCCTATGGACACACACACACACACACACACACACACACACACACACACACACACACACACACACACACACACACACACACACACACACACACACACACACACACACACACACACACACACACACACACACACACACACACACACACACACACACACACATTCACGGAACACACATGAAAACACACACACACACACACACACACACACACACACACACACACACACACACACACACACACACACACACACGTGCGCAGGAGATACTTTCAAGTGTGGAAACAATGCATTTGTTCATTCATTTTATCCCAGTCAGATTTCTGAGGTGTAAAGCCACAGTTATATTAGTGACTGAAAATGATGGTTAGAGGTGTGTGTTTGTGTCTGTGCATTTGTGTGTATGTGTGTGCATGTGTGTGTGCCTGTGAGTGTCTGTGTGTCTGTGTGCGTGTGTGCGTGTGTGTGTGTGTGTTTGTAATGGATTCCTATTACAAGAACGAAAGTTCACTACTTCAAATTTGTAATAGGAAGCCTCACTTCTGCGAAAGTTCACTTTAACGAAAGTAAACTTTTGCGTAAGTGCACTTCACCGAAAACACTCAGCACAGTGGAGGACATAAAAAACAAGCTATGTCCTCCACTATGGTGCAATAGTCACAGACCTTAGGGTTAGGACACGGGTTAGAGTAAGGGGATAGTTAGTAAATCTATCCCCTTACCCTAACCCATGTCCGAACCCTAAGGTTCATGGCTATCGCACCATAGTGGAGGACATTGCTGAACCGCGGTGGTGGTGCTGCGGTAGCGTTGCCGCCTCACAGTAAGACGCTGTCCAGTTAGATTCTCAGCTAGAGCATCTTCTGCATGGAGACATGCGTGAATGGGCGTACCTTCATTGAAGGCTGTGCGTCAGGGCAGGTAACTCGGCATGTAAAAATCAACTACCAATCATTAGCGGACCGGAGTTCCGCTGTGGCGATCCCTAACCGGGAAAAGCCGAAAGACACAACAACAAGTGGAGGACATTGCTATGTCATTCACTGTGCTGCAGTCATCACGGACCTTAGGGTTAGGGCACGGGTCATGGTAAGGGGATAGCCCTACAGGCTATCCCCTTACTATGACCCTTGCCCTAACCATAAGGTCCTTGA
>NC_056736.1:412398035-412410535 GCF_019279795.1 Protopterus annectens | reverse complement strand
AGCAAGTACAGCATTCTCCCGGATAGTCCTCCAGGCCTAAAAACAGATGCTTAAAATGGCCGAAGACCTCATTACTCTAATCAGGGGTTCCCATCCTCCTCCTGAAAAAAGGCCTAGGCAGGATACTGACTATGATTCCTCTGATCAGGTTTCCATTTCCTCTGATTCCTCTTCAGATCAGGGATACTCTCTACCCCCCAATGAGCACTCTGATGCTGAAGAATCTATCCCTTCAGCCTCTCCTCTTGAGGATTATTCTTTTGGGGAAACTTTACATACCATGAGGGAGCATTTCCATTGGGAAAGTCAGGATTATTCAGAATCCTAGAAAAGGCTCAGGGATTTCCTTTTATTGCCTCAGCACAGGCCCCTGGCTTTTCCGCCTGTGCTAGATATTGTGGATGATGTGTTCTCTGAATCCAGCTTATCTCCTGATTCTTTGCCCCCTGCACCAGCTAAGCCAGATAGATATTATAGAGTAAACCAATAAATGTTCCAATGCAGCTCCAAGTGATGGCCAGTTGAAAAAACTCCAGCGCTAATATGGACAAGTTTAAAAATGTTTAATTCAGATAAAAAAAATGAAATAAGATACAATACATTGACAGCGTAAAACCACTAAGCGCTTTCACCTGAAAGAAAGTCAGGCATCATCAGAGTGTAAAAACAATTTGTTAACCAACCAGCTGATATAAGTTCAAAAAAACCCCACCCTTTGTAACAAACCTATCAGTAAAAAGTACTGACTCGATGTCATTAATATCAGAACCCTTTTAAAAAAGAGAGAAAGAAGAAAAACACACACAACGCTACCTGTTCTTAAAACACCCTTACTGATTTCAAATAATAAATAATAAATAAATAAAATTTAATTTGTATTTATAAATATTTGTGTATACACATAATTCATCAGTTCTTTTCAAACACTGTCCATAAACTAAATAAATAAATAAAATAAATAGCTAAATAATATATTATATTATATTAAATAATTACTGAATAAATATTAAATATGTAAATAGTAATTAATTCGACTGTATAAATAAATATATAAATAATAAACTTGTATAAAGAGTATTTATATGTATGTGTCTATATAGAAAAATATATATTATATGACATCGAGTCAGTACTTTTTACTGATAGGTTTGTTACAAAGTTTTTTGAACTTATATCAGCTGGTTGGTTAACAAATTGTTTTTACACTCTGATGATGCCTGACTTTCTTTCAGGTGAAAGCGCTTAGTGGTTTTACACTGTCAATGTATTGTATCTTATTTCATTTTTTTTATCTGAATTAAACGTTTTTTAAACTTGTCCATATTAGCGCTGGAGTTTTTTCAACTGGCCATCACTTGGAGCTGCATTGGAACATTTATAGGTATTATAGAGTCCCTGACTCTCACAAGTTTCTTTATAAAAACCCTTCTGATGATCCAGAAACTATTTCCCAGGGTCCAAAAGGGGTTAAGGCTTCCATTGCAAAAAATCCAGTACCCTCTGACAGAGATTCGAGAGCTTTGGATAGATGGGGGAAGAAAGTTTACACTTCTGCAACTTTAGCAATAAGGGCTTTAAATTGCCAGTTTCACATGCTTAAGTACCAACAATATTTAATGACTCAGTTAAAACAGAAAATGCTTGCAAGCTCAGAAGCTCCTGACTGTAAAGAAATGCAGGATTCATTGCATGCAGTTGAACAGGTGGGTAAACATACTCTGCAATGTGGTTTTGATTCTTTAGAGGCCTCTTGTAGAGCCGCAGTTACAGGTTCTGTGATTCGAAGACATACTTGGTTAAAAGAACAGCGTTTACCTGATCATGTTAAGGCAAAATTATTGGATGCTCCTTTACAGCATGATACCTTGTTTGGTGTTAAGGGAGAAGAGGTGTTAAAAAAAATGGACGATAAAGCTAAATCTATGCAAACAGTCAAGGATTTCTTACAGGTACAGCCACCTCGATTTAGCAGAAATTGGCCAACAAAGAATTGGTCCTTTCCAGTGTCAGACAGGCCACAGAGAGGCTGATGCAGTCGCCCAAGAGGAAGATCTCAACCCCAAGGCTCTAACTGACAACGACAGTGGGGCACCTCAACCCCAAAAGGAGATGAGGACAAGTCTCAACCTTACAGGAAACAGTCCCAATGACTTCCCCCTTCATACACCAAGCACTTCCCTTTTGGCAGCCCCTTTAGGGGGAAAACTAGCACTTTTTTCTCAAAACTGGCAAACAATCACCCAAGACAATTGGGTTCTGAACATTGTGTCTCAAGGTTACAGGTTCCACTTTCATACTTTACCAAGGCTAAAAGGAATGCCAGACCTGCCACAAAATCAATGGGCAGAGGCACAAAAACAAATTTCAGCCCTCATGGACATGAGAGCTATTCAAAAAGTACCACAACAGGAACAAGGACAAGGATTTTACTCAAGACTCTTCCTGGTCCCCAGAAAGGACAAGGCCTGGAGGCCCATACTAGACCTTTCAATTCTAAATACTTACCTGGATATTCCGAAATTCAAAATGTTGACATTACAGCAGCTTCTACCCATGCTGGGCAAGAAGGCTTGGCTTGTTACTCTTGACCTCAAAGAGGCATACCTGCATGTCCCTATCAGACAAAATTGCAGAAGATACCTCAGATTCAAAGCTGGTACAAGGCACTACCAATTCTCTGCACTGCCTTTTGGCTTATCTACTGCGCCCAGGGTCTTTACAAAGTGCCTGGCACCAGTAACTGCATTTTGCAGACAAAAAGGAATTCAAATATATCCATACCTGGACGACTGCCTCATTCAAGCAGAGACAAAGGACATCCTTCTACAGCATCTGGCATTTGTAAAAAGGTTGCTAATTTCTCTACGGTACACAGTAAACATAAAGAAGTCAAAACTAGTGCCCTCACAATAGATTATATTCCTGGGTACCAGCTTAAATACAGCAGCCCAGATGGCTTATCTCACGCCAGACAAACAAGTTCAACTAACTCAATATTTTCAATTACTGGCAAAAAAGTCCCATCTCCCTGCAAGAAAAATTCTGCAGGCCCTGGGATTCATGGTATCCTGCATTCTACTAATACCATATGCCAGACTGCATATGAGGAAATTACAATGGTACCTAAAAAGTGTTTGGACTCAACACTTTCACAGTTTAGAAGCAGTAATACCAATGATTCCCTGCCTACAACAGAAGTTTCGATGGTGGGCACAGGCATGTCACCTAAACAAGGGTCAGCCTTTTACCCTACCCACAGCCAGACAGACTCTTACAACAGATGCTTCGGATTACGCCTGGGGAGCACACATGGCAGGAAAATGCATTCAGGGCCAGTGGACCACAGACCAGATGCATCTTCACATCAATCAAAAAGAGATGTTGGCTGTTCAAAATGCCCTAACAGCTTTCAAGGACCTTCTGCATCCAGGACAATTATTATTAAAGACAGACAATACCACAGTAATGTGGTACATAAACAAGCAAGGGGGCACTCATTCTTATCCCCTATGCAGGCAAGCCATGACCTTGTGGAACACAGCTCTAACTTATCAAGTTCATCTGCAAGCACAATTCCTGCCAGGAAAGAAAAATACTCTGGCAGACGATCTCAGCAGAAATATCATGGACCCTCACAAATGGAAATTGAATCCACAAATCTTCAGCATGGTAACACAAAAATGGGGATGCCCAGACATAGATCTTTTTGCCTCCTCACTGAATTGCCAACTACAAAAATTCTGCACAAGGACTTATCACACACAAGCATGGAAAGTGGATGCTCTCTCCTTCAGCTGGAAAAGCCTAAAAGTTTATGCCTTCCCACCACTGCCTCTCCTATCAAAGGTACTCCTAAAAGCCAGACAAGAAAAACCACAGATGATCCTGATTGCTCCAGACTGGCCATGCCAGCACTGGTACCCAATCTTAAAATTTGAGGCCCACCATGGATTTTGCCTCAAATTCCACACCTTCTGACTCAATAAAACAATCAGATCCTACACGGTCAGCTCAAAACCCTAAACCTGGCTGCATGGCAGATTCATTAGTCAAACAGGCAACACCTCTCTCTAAAGCTGTTATGGATGTAATTTTGGAGGCCAGGAGGCCTGGCACCAGGAAAGCTTACTCAGAAAAATGGAAGAGATTCTGCGCCTGGAACCAGGCTCAAAGCCTTGACCCTCTTGTCCCAAACATCCCTCAGATTTTACAATACTTAACTGAGATGCTGGACAAAGCCCTATCCTTCTCATCAATTAAGATCCACACCTCTGCCATTTCAGCACATTACAACATGGATCCTCCTTTATTCTCTCACCCCTTGCTAAAGCAGTACCTCAGAGGGGCTAAAAACATAAGACCACCCTGGAGAGCGCCAACACCAACTTGCGACCTCAATTTAGTTTTGGAAAACCTGACCCTGCCACCTTTTGAGCCAGCCAATACAGCCGATCTAAAACTTTTATCATGGAAAACAGCTCTGCTCCTGGCAGTAACTTCAGCACGAAGAGTCTCAGAGCTACAGGCATTAATGGCAGTGGAACCTTTTATAATTTTTCATCAGGACAGGGTTTCTTTAAGGACAAACCCTACCTTTATGCCAAAGGTGGTATCTAGTGTGGCTCTTAACCACACCATCCATTTGCCAACTTTTTATCCAAACCCCCAGAATAAAGGGAAGAAACTTCTGCATTCTTTGGACATACACCGGCAGCTATGCTTCTACTTGGACAAAACAAAAGCTTTCAGAAAAACTGAGCAACTGTTTGTAGCATATGCTGCAGGATCACAGGACAAGACTGTCTCAAAGCAGACTATATCCAAATGGATAGGACACTGTATTCATTACTGCTACACACAGCATGGAAAATCAGTCCCTAATAACATCAGGCCACATTCCACCAGGGCAACAGCCACTTCAACAGCCTTTCTCAGAGGAACACCTACCAAGGAAATTTTGGAGGCTGCAACTTGGAGTTCAGTGCACACCCTTTCCAAGCATTACCACTCGCCTCTTTACTCTAAATCCAGAGCAGGATTTGCCATTGCAGTTCTGCAGGGCCTCATAGCCTATCCTAACTCTTTATAGACCAGCCACCCAACCTTAGCTTTGGGATTCTACCCAAGTGTAATGACTGCAGCAGTGTAACACGATGAACATAGTACAGTTTTGTACCTACCATAAATGTAGATGTTCAAGTGTTCACACTGCTGCAGTCCAGGTTACCCTCCCTCCATCCCCTCTGAACTAGCTGGACTTATCTATACCTTTCTATCCTATACAACCTTTGAGGTGTATTTGCTTGTAACTGAAGGTATTGTTTTTATTTTCTATGTATATTTTTTACTAGCAATATGTATTGCCTACCTACTTGGGGGCACCTGATATCTGGGGCAAGAAAAACTGGAGAAAATGCCATTGGATGCGTCTTATATACCCCTGGCACACTAACGTCAGGGAAGAAGCAACAGCAACCGACACTGGACCAAGACTTTGGAACTCTGGCCAACTACGGGACCGCCTGACGGCAGGATAACCCAAGTGTAATGACTGCAGCAGTGTGGACACTCGAACATCTACATTTATGGTAGATACAAAACTGTACTTTTGGTTCTCTTGTTGAGTTTTTAGCTGTGATTCCTTTTGTGTGTATTTTGCAGACACATTCTGTGTTTGTGTAGTTTTTATCCAGGTGCTCTGTTTTCCTCCCTAAACCGTCAGCTGTGTAATAAATGCCTCTGTCCATTTGTGCTTTAACTTTCATTCCCATCTATCACCATAGGGGTACAAAGAAGGTAACTATCTTTTTTTGGGGAGATAGGCAGTGTTCCCAGATAGTATTGGTTAATCCTTGCAAGTATTTGGTCTTTCAGCTTACTGGAAACTACTGTTTTGTCTGCTGTAAGTATCTTCCTTGAAAGAAAAGAAAAATAAGACTGAATTTCTTTCCTTATGCATGATTTTTGTTTAAGTCATCATCAGATCAAAATTCATTAAGAAACAGAAAAAAATCTCTAAGTTTCATCTTAGAACATCTAGAACTATATGGCAACTGTGTGCCTAACTACTCCTAGGCCCCAGGCCCCTGACTTTGTTTAGTTTCTTCCACCACACTTATTACAGTGTCATCTTGGCCAGTTAAGATTTGTTCAAAGGTTGGTAGAAAAAGCTAGTAAGTAAGACAAAGTGTGAGAAAAAACAGAAAGAAGTACTGCATTTGTGTGGTGTGGAGCCAGGTTGGGTGGAAAATAGGGTAAAGGCACAGGGGAGATGGTGTGGGGACCATTATATAACAGGAAGATCCATGGATTCTTTTGACTAGGCTGGTCTTGTTGATTGTAATCGAATATCTGAGCTGTATATGGTCAGTAAAGTGGGCATGTAGATGAAGTACTGCGGCTGTCTGCGGATGAAAGTGAATGCGCCCATCTGTTTTTTTATCACAGGTAATAGTTACTGACCTGCCATAGTCGAGCTCCATCCCATTCCATTGAATAGTTTGAAATTTACATCTTTGAAAATTATTATATATTAATTGCTGTGTTAATATGTTGTGTTTTTTATTAAAATATAATAAAATATTTGGAAAAAAGACACTACTTTCTCCTTCAAATATCACCTTTGGTAAGAGCAAGACTTAAACTTCCATCTGCATATTGAGAACAAAGCAAAAAATAAATACATTCATTTTCTGGTCTTTAAAATCTCTGAATTTTTCTCCATTAAAGCAAGGGCAGCAAAATGTAAAGAAATCCTGCAGTCCTGTTTAGATTACAGACTTTACATGGCTACCTTCATGTTTTATAGAAATGTTTGCACTTTCTCAAGCCTAACAAAAATATGCAGATTTATTACCCTACCAGCCCAATCTGACCATCATTGTTGTAGGCTTAAAAAAACAAGTGGTTTCCAATAAAACAAAGAGCTAAACATCCCGCTGCCTCCTCTTCTGACTTCTAAAATGCTAGTCCTTCCCTTTCTTCTCAGGATGACATACCCTCAGTAACTATACCTGTAAACTAACATCTCATCCATTGATCTTTTTCTTTTTCTCAGGATGACATACCCTCAGTAACTGTCTATATAACAAAGATTCTCACCCCTTGATGCATCTTCTGTATGTGGTCCTCAAAGTAATTTTAAAATGTAACTACAGTTTTTTTGCCTTGAATTCCAATCTATAGCAAGCACTTTTAGTCTCAACTTTCTTCTTCTTTTGGCTGCTCCCGTTAGGGGTCACCACAGCGGATTCCATTTCTTCCTCTCCTCTGCATCTTGCTCTGTCACACCAACCACCTGCACGTCCTCTCTCACAACATCCATAAACCTTATCTTAGGTCTTCCTCTTTTCCTGTTACCTGGCAGCTTCATCCTTAGCATCTTTTTCTCAATATACTCTGCATCCCTCCTCGGGACATGTCCAAACCAACATAATCTTACCTCTCTGGCTTTGTCTCCAAACCTTACAACCTGGGATGACCCTCATATATACTTGTTATTAATCCTGTCCACCCTTGTCACACCCAGTGCAAATCTTAATATATTTAACTCTGCCACGTCCAGCTCTGACTCCTGCTTTTTTGTCAATGCCACTGTCTCCAACCCATATAACATTGATGGTCTCACTACCCTCTTGTAGACCTTCCCTTTCAGTCTTACTGGTACTCATCTGTCACATATCACTCCTGACACTCTTCTCCACCCACCCCATCCTGGCTGTACTCTCTTCTTCACCTCTCTTCCATACTCACCATTACTCTGAACTGTTGATCTCAAGTATTTAACCTCATCCACCTTCACCACCACTACTCCCTGCATCCTCACCATTCCTCTATCCTTCCTCTCATACACACACATATATTCTGTCTTAGTTCTGCTGACCATCATTCCTCTTCTCTCTAGAGCATATCTCCACCTCTCCAGGGTCTCCTCCACCTGTTCCCTACTCTCACTACAGATCACAATGTCATGTGCAAACATCATAGTCCATGAGGACTCCTGTCTGATCTCGTCTGTCAACCTGCCCATCACCATTGCAAATAAGAAAGGTCTCAGAGCTGATCCTTGATGTAATCCCACCTCCACCTTAAATGCATCCATCACTCCCACCGCAGACCTCACCGCTGTCACACTGCCCTCGTAGATATCCTGTACCACTCTTACATACTTCTCTGACACTCCCGATTTCCTCATACAATACCACAACTCCTCTCTAGGCACCCTGTCATATGCTTTCTCTAAGTCCACAAAGACACAATGCAACTCCTTCTGACCTTCTCTGTACTTCTCCATCAACAATCTCAGAGCAAACATCATATCTGTGGTGCTCTTTCCTAGCATGAAACCATACTGCTGATCACTAATCATCACCTCCCTTCTTAACCTAGCTTCCACTACTCTTTCCCATAACTTCATGCAGTGACTGATCAATTTAATCCCTCTGTAGTTACTACAGCTCTGCACATCACCCTTATTCTTCAAGAATCGGTATCAAAACACTTTTACTCCATTCCTCAGGCATCCTCTCACTTTCCAAGATTTCATTAAGCAATCTAGTTAAAGACTGCATTGCCATTTCACCTAAACACCACCATGCCTCCACAGGTATGTCATCTGGATCAACAGCCTTTCCATTCTTCATCCTCTTCATAGCTATCCTTACTTCCTCCTTGCTAATCCACTGCACTTCATGATTCACTATCCGCACATCATCCAACCTTCTCTCCCTCTCATTCTCTTCATTCATCAGCCCCTCAAAGTACTCTTTCCATCTGCTCAACACACTCTCCTTGCTTGTGAGTACATTTCCCTCATTATCCTTTATCACCCTTACCTGCTGCACATCTTTACTAGCCTGGTCCCTCTGTCTAATCAATTGGTACAGGTCCTTTTCTATCTCCTTAGTGTCCAACCTTTCATACAACTCTTCATACGCCTTATCCTTAGCCTTTACCACCTCTCTCTTTGCCATGCACCTCATCTCCTTATACTCCTGTCAACTTTCTTCATCTCTGTCTGACAATCCCACTTCTTCTTTGCCAACCTCTTTCTCTGTATACTCTCCTGTACGTCCTCATTCCACTACCAGGTCTCCTTGTCCTCCTTCCTCTTTCCAGATGTCACACCAAGCACCTTTCTAGCCATCTCCCTTACTAGCTCTGCTGCAGTTACCCAGCTATTTGGTAACTCTTCACTGCCACCCAGTGCCTATCTTAACTCTTCCCTAAACTCCACCTCACAATTACCCTTTTTCAATTTCCACCATTTGATCCTTGGTGCCACCCCCTCACACTCCTCCTCTTCTTCTTGATCACCAATGTCATCCTACAAACCACCTTCCTATGCTGCCTAAATACACTTTCCCCTGCCACCACTTTACAGTCTCCAATCTCCTTCAGACTAGCCCCTCTACATAAGATATAATCCACCTGTGTGCATCTTCCTCCACTCTTGTATGTCACCCTATGCTCCTCCCTCTTGTTAAAATACGTATTCACATAGCCATATCCATCCTTTTCGCAAAATCCACTACCATCTGACCTTCTGCATTCCTTTGCTTAACACCACACCTACCCATCACTTCCTCATCCCCTCTGTTCCCTTCACCAACATGCCCATTGAAATCTGCTCCAATCACCATTCTCTCACCCTTGGGTACAGTCATCACCACTTCATCCAACTCACATCAAATTTTTTCTTTCTCATCCATCGCACACCCAACTTGTGGAGCATATGCACTAACAACATTCATCATTACACCATCAATTTCCAGCTTTATAAACATCACTCTTTCTTACACTCTTTTCACCTCCAAAACACTCTTAGCATACTGTTCCTTCAGGATAACCCCTACTCCATTTCTCCTCCCATCCACACCTTGATAAAACAATTTGAACTGGCCTCCGATACACCTAGCCTTGCTCCCCTTCCATCTGGTCTCTTGCACAAATAATACCAACCTTCCTTCTGTCCATCATATCAGCTAGCTCTCTCCCTATGCCAGTCATACTGTCAACATTCAAAGTTCTGACCCTCACTACCACAGTCCTAGCCTTTACCTGCCTTCAGGCATGCCTTCCCCCTCTTCTCCTCCTTCAGCCAACAGTAGCCCAATTCCCGCCAGCATCCTGATGGCCAACAGTACTGGTGGCGGTCGTAGTTAACCCGGGCCTCGACTGATCCGGTATGTGTTTCTGTACTGTTGTCTGCATGTATGAGTTGGCAAAAAACTAAACTAATGTGCTTTAACACCTGTACTACTCCTGGCACCTTCATAAAATGATTAATGTTACATGCCAATTACGGTGGCATTCATTTATATATGTTAACAACTATCTTGGTTTCTGGGGTGCGCTTTTTATATTTTGTAACACTATTATGTTTGTATCACCTGGGCTGAGTGTGAAATTGGTCCTTTTTTCAGTCAGTGCTTTGCCTTGTAAACACATTTTATATAAAACACAAGTATAAAATGTGCTTTCCTTGACTACTGTCATTTAATGTTTCATCATCTGAATTATTGGGAGTAATTCTGCTTTTCTTTGGCCAGGTTTGTGGCTTGAGGGTTCTTGGACCACCCCACCCACCCAATACCATATATTTAATTAAAATATATCGCAATAATATCTGAGCAACAACTGCATTACAAGCCTTTTCCTTTCATTTTTCCAGTGTGATTAACAAGGACGGTAGCAGGAATGAGGAGAAAGGATCGACCTTAGCGTCAGAGGAATCATTTGATATTTCAGTCAAGGGATCCCCAGAGCCAGCTGCCAACACCACCCTGGCCTTATTTGGTTTGAATAGACAGACCACAGAAGACATCCTGCATCAGTTCTTTTCTCGTTACGGAGATCTCGTAAAAGTGCACATTGTCCATCGGGGAAAGGGGAAAAAATCAGCTGGTTTTGGCTTTGTGTATTTTAAGAACCTACAAGACGCAGTGGCTGCATTGGACAAAGCGAATGGTGCTGAGTTAGAGGGATACACTATTCGTGTAACATTTGCTGATAAACACAGACTGAAAGAGAATACATCAGATAATGGATTTGGGAAAGCCAGCAAGGTAACCTTTGTTATTCTTTTTTTTTCATTACATTGTCTTTTTATGTAAATGGTATTGTATAGGTATGCAAACTGATCAAATATTCATCATTTATAAAAATATTCACCTTCAATTTCTTTGAAATTATTTTTTTTATGTGTATTGACAGACAAAGTGATCAAATATTCATCTATCATTTCCTATCTTTTGTTATGTGTGTTTCTGTTTTAATTGTTGGTATGTAAACAAGCTATACATGTATAAACTGTTCAAATATTCAGATTCATTTTCTTATTTTCTGGGAGCATTAGTACATTTCACTGGTATATGTCAAGCTATACATGTATAAACTGTTCAGATATTCTGATTCCATTTCTTATTTTCTGGGAGCATTAGTACATTTCATTGGTATGTAAACAAGCTATACACGTATAAACTGTTCGGATATTCTGATTCCGTTTCTTATTTTCTGGGAGCATTAGTACATTTCACTGGTATATGTCAAGCTATACATGTATAAACTGTTCAGATATTCAGATTCCATTTCTTATTTTCTGGGAGCATTAGTACATTTCTTTGGTATCAGATATTCCAATTCCATTTCTTATGTTCTGGGAGCATTAGTACATTTCTTTGGTATCAGATATTCCAATTCCATTTCTTATGTTCTGGGAGCATTAGTACATTTCATTGGGATCAGATATTTCGATTCTGTTTCTTATTTTCTGGGAGCATTAGTACATTTAATTTGTATATGTCAAACTTCATTCATAGCCACTTTTAATAGGAGCCTGCAAAAGCTATTGTATAGTCATTTCTTTGCTGCACTGAATTATTTTTACTGTGTCATTATGATAATGCATAATTCTGCGTAATAGTGGAAATGTTTAAAAAGATTTACACACATTTGCTTGACCCTTGAATGTATGAACTGACCAGGAATAGAAGAACCTAATGATATGAAAAAAAGGATTCCATCCAGAAACAGTACCTATGCTGTGATTTTACATGAAAACAATTACTTTGAAATGTCAGGGATTCTCTAGTCATCTCATTCAGTACGCTGGGCTTGACTGACTTTTTAGACTAATGACAAACAAAGTGGAAGGATTGGGATTTGCAGATGACCTTCCTTATCCTTAAAATAGTAAACATTTGTCAACAGGAAATTTGTATTTATAATTCTGAATCAGAAATATATACAGACATCTACAACCCTGTGGCATATGGAATGTGTGAAGCTCACTAAATTACCATACCTGCATATGTCCTCACATAAAATAGATTAGATGCTGGACATTTCTTTCTCTCATACTGATAGTTACATCTGGTAGCTGCACCATGTTTTCTTTGGTTCTCATGTTCCTGTCTCTCTCACTGCCACTATGTTTACCACTCATTCTCATTTGGTTTCTCAAACCATTTTCTTGACTCACACTATTTTATACACTTTTC